>NW_024412397.1:16844187-16966399 GCF_014898765.1 Herpailurus yagouaroundi
CACTTAGTACCCCAGTAACTCTCTTGCACTTAGTACTCCAGGAACTCTTGTGCACCTAGTACTCTAGGAACTCATGTGGTGATTCTCACTCACTTAGTACTCCAGTAACTCACGTGGTAACTCTCACGCACTTAGTACTCCAGGAACTCTGGGTCACTTAGCACTCCGGTAACTCACGCGCAGTTGGTTGGACTGCAGTTGATCCATCTCATGCTGAACCCTACACACACATTGTGACAAGTCGAAGCCAATGCCGACATCCAAAGAACGTTAGAGGAGCGACTCCTTTTAAAAGGCGCCTGTTGGAAGGGGCTGCATCCTGCAGTTTCCAAAGCAGTCTTCCATCCAGGGCGCCATTTGTGCCTGTGCAAGAAAGATGCGGCTAACCGCAGATAGGTGAAGTCACTGCCCGAGAGGCAGGCCAGACTCCTGCTCCTGCACCAGTGGTGGGATCGTCGGTTGGTTTTCACTTCATCTCACTACTCCCGATGCCGCGTGTTCTTTCAGAAAGAGCGTAGGACCTCTACCCAAATCAGCTGACCGAGAGGTAGGTACTGGACGTCGACGCCACGGTAGAAAATAGGATGCAGACGTGCCGAACTGCCCCGTGGGTGTAGTCAGCCAAACCCCAGCTGCAGAGACTCGCCGGGGGGGAGTGCCCTGGGTTCTCTGATGGGTAAATTGTAAGGAAAAGAAAGAGGTGGGGCGACGACCTGAAGGTTCAAAGAAACCGAAAAGACATGTCATTTTGGTAAAATGAACAAGACTAAACCGTAGCAGGTGGACGTGCGTGGGTAGGCGAGAGGTTATTTTTAAGACACGGGAAGTGATTACGATAAGGAATAGCGGTTACTTGGGGCGGAGGGGAATGAAACTGATTGGGTCGGAGCACATGAAGGGTGACTTCTGGTGACTGGCCTTTCATTAAAAAGGTGCTTGCCTTATAATAACTTGCTAAGATACAGATTCGTGGGTTTTCCAGATTCTGTGCTTTTACTTTCCCCTTAAAAGGTTTTCCAAATTGTGTGCAGACATCAGTGCCCCCAGTTTCCTCATTTCTTCTTCAGTTTGGGAGAAAAAGGAAAAAGCTGGTTTTGGCTAAAAAAAGGGAGAGTAGGGATGAAGTAGAATACCCATCATTTAACTCGTGGAGGGGGTGCCAGGCCCGTCAGAGCACTGAGGGAAAATCCGCGGCAAGGAGTCGGGTTTTTAGAAGCCCCTTGTGTTCCTGCTGCAGGGACTATTTGATTGGAGATCCACGCTGCGGCAGGGCAGTTGAGAAAAGCGTGAATCGTGAGCTCAGGAAGGGTTGGTGAGCACCTGCTGTGCCCTATGGTGGGCTGGGAAGAGAGGAAATACGAGACGGTGTGGAATGAAATCCTGCCTCTGTAAAGTGTTTCCTCTGGGCAATCGAGCCAGTGGCACAGGTCAAACCCCAGTTGCCAGGCGGAGGGGGGCAGCCGGTCAGAGCCTCAGAAGTTACAGGTCCGTGCGGTTTCAGAGGCGTGCGCACATTTGCAGCCCGAGGTCTGCATTTGCTCATCCTAGCGCTGCCCTTGGTGCTGGGGGACTAACTGGCTTCTCGCTCAGTTGTGACTTCCTCTGCTACCTTGACCTAGTTGCTCTGCAAAATGGGTCTTCTCAGGATATTGAGAAGACTAATCCATACTAAAGTGACTGTAGATTGCTTTGCAGAATATCACTGGTAATATTGAGAGAGGCGGCTTGGTGTAGTGGTTAGGAGCACAGATTCCCGAACCACGTTGGCTAAGTTAAATCCTAGCCCTGCTACATGCCGGATGTGTGACCCTAGGTAAGTTACCTAACGTCTCTGTGCCTCACTTCTGTTAAAAGGGGACAGCAGGGGCACCTGGGTGGTTCAGTCGGTTAAGCATCTGACTTTGGCTCGGGTCACGATCTCACAGTTTGTGAGTTTGAGCCCCGCGTCAGGCTCTGCGCTGACGGCTCAGACCCTGGAGCCTGCTTCAGATTGTGTGTGTGTCTCTCTCTGCCCTCCCCCGCTCATGCTTTCTCTCTCTCTCTCCAAAATAAAAACATTAAAAAATTTGTTAAAAAGGGACAACAATGCTTCTGTTTTCACGATGATCAAATAAGTTAACATTTATAAAGGACTTAAAATGGCGTTTGCCACTTAGAGCTTTATAAGTGGTTACCAAGTAAACAATATTAATTGTATATCCTCACGAAGTGCTGCACAGACAGCATCTACCTGACTCGTACCAACAGCTCTATGAAGTGTAGATACCTTATCATAAAGGCTAATACAAGATAACGATATTCACGATTCCGTTGGTTGGAATCTAGGAGAAATGTACACTCCTCTGTCATTACCATGACCTTCACACATCCCTGCATCCCACAAGCCAGTCCTCCGCTGTGTTTTTGCAGCAAGTCACACCAGGGACCCTGGACATCTGCCTCCAAAACTCTAGCACCCTTACTTTACCACTCGTCCTGCTGACGTGTAGGGGACCTGAGGGAGCCAGAATGTAATTACCCAGCCGGAGATCAGCCAGGAAGCGGAGGTTGACATTTATTGGATCAACTCGCAACTTCTACAAGGGAGCAGAGAGAGCTGGACGTACAGATCTCGTCCTCCAGGCTTGCTTACAACACTGTAAATCCAAAGGTGTGATCATCTGGCCCAGGCCTCTCGATTTGTAGGCGTGAAGGTGCGAACGTGGAAGGGAGAAAGGACTCACCCAAAGTCACACAGCCAGACATCGTCCCCTTCACGTGCCCAGCAGGCCTTTCGGGCGGATGTTAACAATCTTCATTTGGTAGATGGGGAGATCCCCCGGGGAAGAATAGTAGGAGGGCTGAGACCGAGACCCAACTCTGCCTAACGCCAAAGCCCACAGATGTGATCCACATTTCAGTTTTCCTCTCGGAAGCAGATAATAACATTGGACCAGCCTTCAGCTGCCAGTGTTGGCTGTTCCCTAGTTAAGGTAGATTTGCTTCTAAATTCCCCTCGCTCGTTGGTTCCCTCCCGTTCCACGCCAGGGTGACAGGCCCACGTTTGCAGGTTGGGGTGGTGTCTTGCCATGACCCAGTGACACCAGCACCGTTGTAAACCCCTAGATCCCAGTAGCGTCCTGGTGAGGGCTTTGAATCACGAGTCCTGATTTAAAAAAAAAAAAAAAACTGACTTTCAGACTGCACAATATTCTAATTCTTAAGGTTGGCCCCACTGGCTTCTGAGTGATGATCACGGGGGTCATTGTTTGCATTTTTCAGGGAACACTGGGTCTTCTCAAGGCATGGGGGAGGGCAGTGAGTGGTCAGGAATCTCCTAGCTCGGGGACCCTTACGGCCGTCCTTACCCAAGGATGTGAATACTAGGTAGGGGACTGCCAAGCATCCTGGGATGCGCTCAGAAATGCTAAGGATATCGAGGGGACTCTTTGAAAGACGTTGTTGATGCTTCTTGGAACTTCCTGTCCTCCGAACATCCTCCTGCCCAGAGCTGGATAGATTTCAGTAAGAACCTCAAGTTCTTTGGGGAAGTTCCAGACGGGGGAGCATCCCGGATTCACATGGGTCCCCTAAGGCAGCTCAAGCAGAACAGGACCTTGACCGCAGGAGAGCCTGCCCCGCGCTGTGAGGGACGCTGAGCGGGAGCAACACCTTGAACCTCTTGGCTCCGCTTGTTCTTCACACCAGGCTGCAGGGATACAGCCGAAACCTTCCAGGGGTTTCCCATGAACTTGCCTTTTAGAAAAATTGCACATGCTTCTATTAAGAAGCTATTAGGATGCAGTATTATTAGGGAGTCGCCCTGCAAAGGAGCCAAAAGAATTTGTTCTCCATGAGACATACCGGATACAAGTAAAAACCTTATGTTGGGATGTTTGCTTTTCACTGATACTGGATTCCTCCATTGGCAAGGACATCCGTCTCCATGACTAAGAAGAATCATCAGTTTCTAAAACTGGATCGAGCCAGCCCCCCACCCAGCGGCTCTCCGGCGGAAGAAGGGGACCTTGGCCAGGGGTCCCCATCAGAGTCCTCTTTCATCACGGACGTGCTAAGTATTCCCAAGCCTCCATGCTCAGAAGTGGACACGAGTGCAGGAGACCAAGGACCTTCTGAAGCCAGATGAGGTCATCTTGGACAGCAAACCTTTCCCAGGCCCACCATCCACCTCCTGATCTCTCAGTGGTGATTTAGTAGATGCATTCTGTAGCTCCTACTCTCCCCGCAGGCCTAGGCTTCGGGGCTCAATATCTCACGATCATCTTTTATTCCGTTACTGTCGAGCCAGGTGCCCTAACCCCTGATAGTGAATTCCTTATTTTTTTTTTTTTTGACTTTTTGAATGTTTATTTTTGAGACAGAGAAGCAGAGCGTTGAGCTGAGCAGGGGAGGGGTGGAGAGAGAAGGAGACACAGAATCCGAAGCAGACTCCAGGCTCCGAGCTGTCGGCACAGAGCCCGAGGCGGGACTCGAACCCGTGAACCGCGAGATCATGACCCGAGCTGAAGTCGGATACTTAACCATCTGAGGCACCCAGGCGCCCTCATTCCTTACTATTAAAGACACGTGCAGGCCCTGAAATCTTAGGGTGGTTTGTGTGGCCTCACCGACAGAGGGTTTCACTCTGCTGCATCAGAACTTGACCAGACAGAGGGCTGTAGTCTCTTGGAAATGGGTGGAATTCCCTGAGGAAGGAAATAGGAGGTGAGAAAGGCTGACTTGCCCATGAAGGTGGAAAGGGAGAAGGCTCCCAAGATCGAGGTCATCCGGATCCTCTCCCTACATGGAAAGCCTGTGCCCAGAGGGCAACACCAGGAGGCAGCAACTGGCAGAGCACCTTGTTGTTTTGTGCGCCCAGAAGTCATAGTTCAGGGTTGATAACAAGCCTCAGAGGAAGAACGTTGTACAATTTTTAATTTCATTCGCTGTGCTGATGTTGGACCTCACAGGGCACAGAGCTGGCCACCTCTGACTATGCAGCGATGGTCGGTACCTCTCTCAAAAGCTCAGATCCAAAGATGGGTGTAGGGCGTCTAGAGCATTCCAAGGCTAGCGATGAGCCCTGCCATGCGCCTTCTCCTGGCCTGTGTTGTGCTCTGCGCACGGGGTTTCCAAGCAGAGCCTCCTCCGGGAGGACATGGGGACAAATGTAACATGTTCTAGAAAAATCTCAGAAATACCTGGTTTCTACGGGACTCCAGAGTAAGTCTTCTGGAAGGAATAGCTCTGACCCTCATAAATGAGCCTTTCTCCACCTGACTTGGCACCCCAAAATTAGCTTCTTGAAAAAGAGAGACTGGAACTAACATCTATCAAGCACTTAGTATGGTCCAGGTCCTGTGGTGGACACCTAACCTACATTTCCTGTTCAATCCCCACAGCTCTAAAGGTGGGTGGTGGTGTTCCCTTTTATGTGAGGAAATGGAGAATCAGAGCATCCAATTCTCTCCAAAGGTCTCACGGATTCACGCAGCCTACCTGATCTCAAGGAACGTGAAGGTCATTTGTCTGGGTGACCCCTCTGGCTTCCCCCTGGAATGAGCTGCCTGAAATCCAGGAGGGAAAGCGTAGAGGAAGCCATGGTACATTTTATGCTCTCATCTCAGAAGTTACACACCATCCCTTCCGCCGTTTTCTAGTCATTGGACATGAGTTTCTAAGCACAGCGCACGCTCCGAGGGTGGAAATTAGCTTCCACCTTTCGAAGGTGGGCGTGCCAAAACCTTTGTGGACCTATTTTTTCCATCACAGTCACTGTTGGCCACTGGTTCCCAAACACCTGAGCGTGCAGGTGAACCTTAAGCCACCTTCTCGGTCCTGGCTCCCTAGGCTGAGGGGTCTCTAAGAGCGGGGACCCTTCTCAATCGCCATTGTCACCATTAGAACCAAGCACAGGGCCTGGCACGTGGTAGGTACTAAATAAAGTAATTAACAAATTGAAGACTCAAGTAATGAGTCCAATGATCACATCTCGGCTATCTGGCGCCTATCCAGGTTTATCCACTAACCAGCCAAGTGATCTCATACGAGTCATTTTCACGGGAAGGCCTCTGGGTTAGAAAGGGATCTCTACAGCCCGTCTGAGCTCTCACTCAAAGCGGGGGAATCCAGGAGCTCTAACTCGTGGAGGGGAGTTACCGCAAAAAGGATTTGCAGCCTCTGTGAACACACAAATGCGAACAGTCTCCCTGGCAGTGGGGCCATGGCTTCCTGACCGAGGATCGTCTTCTTTTTACAGATTGCCCTGCTCCCCAACAGTGCTGCCGACCTGGGCAAGTACATCACTGGCAACAAAGTGCTGGCCTCAAATGCCTACCTTCCAGGACCTCCCGGGCTGCCTGGGGGCCAGGGCCCTCCTGGTGAGTTTTGGGGAGGGTCAGGGAGGGTGAGGGAGCCACCAGCCAAGACCCGCCAGGAGCTGCCACAAATGCGGGCTGGACACAGATCAGACTCCATGGGTGAGGGCCCCGGCAGGTGTCCAGGGAGCTCCCACACCAGTGTGATAAGAAGCCTCGGGCGGCGGGGGGAATTGGGTCCTCGAGCCTGAGAAACCCTCACAACCAGGAGAAATCTGGGAGAAAAAGGTCGTTGTCCTGGGCTTGGGTAAGATTCTTAGAGATCATGTTAAGTTACAGAGAAACAAAAGGAAGAATTATTTCTCATGTTAACGTACAAGAATAGAATCGGGTAAGGAACCCCTAGGGCCACATCTTAATCTTAACCTCGTTCTTCCTCTTTCCCCTGTTATTTGTGAACACGTGCACATCTGTATTTCTTTTTGTATCTATATATTTTTTGTAAGTCAACTTCATTGAGGTACAGTTCCATACAGTAAAACGTACCCCGGTAATCACAGTTCAGCGAGTTGTAACAAATGTATACGTCCTATATCAAGCCCTTACTAATCAGCACCCTATCACTGTATCAAGACATAGATTATTTCCATCACCCCACAAAGTTCCCTTGTGTCCCTTTGCAGTTTACTCCCATGTCCCCAACTGTAGGCAGCCACTGACCCGCTTTATCACTAGTTTTGTCTGTTCTAGAACTTCAGAGCAGTGGAGTCTCATCACGGGCGTGCTTTTTGTCTGGCTTCTTGCATTCAGCGTATTGTTTTGGAGATTCACCCTTATACTTGAAGAAAACCCTAAACGTCCTATCATTCCATCAGGAAATACACAACGAGAACTTTCAAAAAATAGTTACATCGCGTTTTGTATTTTATCGTCAGTCCCTCCATAGACAGATCAACAGAATTTTTTCCGCACCAATAAAGGAAATGACATTAGTGTTAGCAGATGATTCTAAACCATGGAGGGTCTTATCCCAGATTATCCTCACTTAGTAGTGTGCTAGATGTTAGGAGCGACCTGGCATTCTAATGAGAAAGACGAGACACAAAGAGCAAAAGCCAATAGAATGAAACAGTATCTGCATGCCCCTGAGTGTGTGAACGGGGGCTTCCCACCGTGGGAGCTTATGGAAGGGAGAGACCACTGTGGCCTCCCGTGACTCTAGGACTTGGGTTTGACCTGGACATGAAAGGCCTCGTAGGGTTTGTTCAACCCGGAAGGACGTGGGCAGATTATAGGTTAGAATCTCAGCAAGAACAAAGGCTCAAAATTCTTTCCAAACTGTTTATGTGTTTTCCTTTCCACTTATACCTTAATCGCCTGGTTTCTACCAAACAGACGTACCCTGGGCCTCAGTCTGTACAAGGAGCAAGAACTGATCCAGGACTGTGGTCTACCCTCTTGTTCATCCCCTTGGCCTGAGGTACTCTGGGCCATGGTGGAGTTTTCTCCAGATGCCTCCCACAGGCATCCTCTTGCTGAGTCTAAGTAGATGTGGGTCTCCTCACGAACTGATTCCTAGCACAGAGCTCTCCACCCTTCTCTAAGACAGTGCTCTTGCTCTGCTTCCCTGGAGGAAGTTCATCTCCAGACCAGTCAATGTATCAGTCCAACAAGGACAAATGAAGTAGAAACAAGAGAACCGTTGGCTGGCTTTCTTCTCCATGAATGACTTACTAGCCCTCCTCCCCAGTTCTGCCATCTGATTTCTAACACGGTTTGAGCTGTCCAGGGTCCTTGATGGAGCAGTGAGTAACCGAGGAGTGACTTTAGCAATGGACTATGCCCTTGCTGTGTGCCTCCAATTCTTGCTCACCCCTTAATTCCAGCATCAGTTTGTGATGCCCTTCGTTGAAATGTATCAGGGCAGCCAGAGAGATTATAAGGTTTCTCCTACCCATAACTAGAAGTCCAGTCCCGAGGCTAACGATAAATCGCAGTCTGGGCCGCCAACATTGGAAACTACGGTGGATTGGAAACCTTTGACTTTGATGGCTGCTGCTCTGATAAGGTGCTTCCGTTTGCACATCAAAGCCCCACATCCTAAGGACCCTTGACATACAGTGATCTCTGAAGTTCATTGATTGGGAAAATGAAGGCAAAATGTTATCTCTGGCCTTTCCTTGTGCTACTGGAGTTGAAGCATTTAGTTACGGGAGGAACCTGGTCCATTTCTCAGATAAACTCTTTCAGGACGTGCTTAGAACCAGCGTTGAGAGTAAGGGGGTGAAACGTGTTTGGATAGAACATTAACTGTCTTTAACTTTGGCTTTCTTATAGAGCTAGAAAAGACTTCCCCAAATATGAAAAGCCTGGTCTTCGTTTCTCTAACATTTGACTTGCTCTGTTTTCCGGTGCACGAAAATTATTCCATCCTGTCCCTGTGGCCTGTCAATAGTAGGAGCTAGCTAGGTATCTTCCAAAAGTATTCCTGTATGCACTTGAGATAGTCATCGCCGGTGAATAATTATCGCACAGCAATCAGCCCACCCTCTTCAGTGTGCTCACTTGATGCGAAACATTTACTAAGCAGCCTGTGTGTACCTAGGACTCTGCGAGTGTGCTGGCGATTCGGACATGGCCCATGGCCTCACAAAGTCTACAGCTGAAAACAGGTTAAAACTCCTGTTGTTCCGTATGCAAAAGAGTGGAGTTTGACCCTTATCTCACACCATATACAAAAATTAACTCAAAATGGATTCTAGATCCCGATGTAAGATCTGAAATTATAAAATTCCTAGAAGGCATTATAGGAGAAACGCCTCATGATGATGGATTTGGCACAGCTTTCTTGGGTGTGACACAGATGACAAAAGGGGTAATAGACAAAGGGGTCTACATCATACTTAAAAGCTGTGCGCCACAGGGTACAACCAGCAGAGTGAAAGGCAGTCTACAGAACGGGAGATGCTTGGAAATCATTCACCTGATAAGGGGTTAATATCCAGAATAGAAAAAAACCTGCAACTCAACAACAAAAAATCAAAGAACTCGATATAAAAATGGACAAAGGACTTGCATAGACATTTCTCCAAAGTTGATATACAGACGGCCAACAGGCGTATGAAAAGATGCTCAACATCACTAATCGTAGAGAAATGCAAACCGAACTACAGGGTATCACTTCACATCCATTAGGATCTCCCTTAGGTTAGCCACTATCGAGAAGAGAACAGGCGTAGGTGAGGCTGTGAAGAGGGGAGTCTTGTGCACTGTTGGTGGAAACCGTAAAATGATGCAGCCACTACGGAACACAGGGTTCCCCCAAAAATTAAAAGGAAAACTAATATGACCCAGCAATCCCACATCTGGGTATAATATCCAAAAGAATCAAAAGCAAGATCCCAAAGAGATGTTTGCTTGCCTGAATACAGGACAACACTATTCACAATAACCAGGCTACCCAAGCGTCCATCAGTGGATGAGTGTAGAAACAAAATGTGGGGGGGCGCCTGGGTGGCGCAGTCGGTTAAGCGTCCGACTTCAGCCAGGTCACGATCTCGCGGTCCGTGAGTTCGAGCCCCGCGTCGGGCTCTGGGCTGATGGCTCAGAGCCCTGGAGCCTGTTTCCGATTCTGTGTCTCCCTCTCTCTCTGCCCCTCCCCCGTTCATGCTGTCTCTCTCTGTCCCCCCAAAAATAAATAAACGTTGAAAAAAAAATTAAAAAAAAAAAGAAACAAAAATGTGGTATGCACAGGAAGGGAGTATTATTCAGCCTTAAAAAGAATGAAATCCCGCTGCATGCTATGACATAGATAAACTTTGAGGACATTAGGCTAAGGGAAATAAACCAGTCACAAAAAGACAAATGCCGTATGATTCTACTAATACGAGGTGTCCAAAGTGGTCATGTTCAGAGAGACAGACAGTAAAATGGTGGGGGCGCGTGGGTGGCTCAGTCGGTTGAGCATCCAACTCTTGCTTTCAGCTCAAGTCATGATCTCACCGTTTGTGAGTTCGATCCCCACATTGGGCTCTGTGCTGAACGCTTGCTCAGAGCCTGGAGCCTGCTTCAGACTCTGTCTCCTCTCTCTGCCCCTCCCCCACTCACGCTCTGTCTCACTCTGTCTCTCGTAAATAAATGTAAAAGAAAAAAAAAAAAAGAATAGTGGTTTCCAGGGGCTGGCAATAGGCACAGAGTTTTAGCTTTGCAAGATGAAAAGTTCTGCCGATCTGTTGCAAGACAATGTGAACGTACTTAACATTACTAAAGCGTACATCTTAAAGTAGTTAAAATGGTAACTTTCATACCATGTGGCGGTTACTGCAATTTAAAAAAAAAAAAAAAGGTTCTCCTAGAGCTTACCCCCCTCCCCCCCCCCCCCCAACCCCAGCTGACATCCGGGGCAGAGGTGAAGTCTGCACCAAGCGCTGCCCTACAACTTAGCAACCACGCTCCCCAGGAGCCAATGAGGCTCTCCCTCACTGTGTCACAGACACTGGCCGCGCGGGGGGGGCCCCCCCCGCAAGCCCCGCCCAAGCCGGAGTGGCTGTTTACAACTCTCTGTGTCTGCAGTTACAGACAGATGAGGCCTATAGGTCACGTCCCCATCAGCTTCCATGATAAGTAAGGCCACATTCTGGTCCTCATACAATTACTATCAAGTGGGTACAAAAGCAGTCTTGTAGCTTGCTCTTAAACTCCATATACTCCCAGCGCTCTGTCGATTTTGGCCTCAGAAAAGAATTGGAAAACAAAGCAAAACCCTCAGTGTCTACAGGGACGAGGCAGGTAGGCACAGGTGAATGCAGGGCCAGGGTGTGAGCGGTGGGGAGGAAACTAAACCAGAGAGGGCAGAGCCCCACTTTGAAGGGGCAGCCCCTGTGTACAGCTCTGGTGAGGTGTGCCAGTGGGAGAATCGTAGTCCAGGCTTTACTTCTTCCTGTTTTCAGACAGATCCCAGAAATCTCCCAGTTTTTAAACCTTAGGACATTCAGAGGATAATGGTATCCGTAAACAACTACACACACCTGTATGGAGTATACGTGTAGTGCATTTGCATAGATGGATACAGTCATATATGTCTATATCTGATATATAGCCAATGTATATATCTATGATATATACATACACCTTATATTTATACTATGATGGTACACAACGATGTAACCTGTTAATTCCCTTGCAGAGAAGAGGCATTGAGATGCCCCCGAAGAATTGAGGTCTACAACGATTGCATAAGGGGTGGAGAATTCTGATCACGTCAAGTTTAAAATGCCGATAGGGCACCTTAGTGGAGATGTCAGAAGGCGCAGGGCAGACTGCAAAGAGAAATGGCTGTAAAGGGCTCCCAGACCCTCCTGTCGGCCAGAGCCCTTGTCCTTTTCGTGGGATATGGAGCTAATGAGATGTTCTCTGATTACAGGCTCACCAGGACCTAAGGGGAGCCCAGGCTTCCCCGGTATGCCAGGCCCTCCCGGGCAGCCCGGCCCACGGGGCTCCATGGGACCCATGGGACCATCTCCTGATCTGTCCCACATTAAGCAAGGCCGGAGGGGCCCTGTGGTCAGTACTTTATCAGCCATCCATTTGCTGCTGTTGGGGAAAGCGTGTTCTTGTCCCGTGCTTTTTTTCCTCCCCTTCAACTAGATCCCCGTGTCTTGTAGGGTCCGCCAGGTGCACCAGGAAGGGACGGCTCTAAGGTAAGTCTGATGAGTGGTCCTTACAAGCTTAAGATTTCCCATTTTCAACCTATTGGGCAGGCACCAAGTAAAGCTCAAACACTGTTTATCGTCCCCATTCTTCATGTAGCAAAATCGAGACACATCTCCCCCCCCCCCCCCAAAGCTGGAAAGGACATCTAAAAAGCAAACATCTGTGATAACAAAAACAACAACCAAAACCATCCCTGCGAAAGATTACCCCGGGGCACCTGGGTGGCTCAGGTCGTGATATCGCGGTTCGTGAGTTCGAGCCCCACGTCGGACTCTGTGCTGACAGCTCGGAGCCTGGAGCCTGCTTCGGATTCTGTGTCTCCCTCTCTCTCTGCCCCTCCCCCACTCACGCTCGGTCTCTGTCTCAAAAAAAAAAAAGTTAAAAAAAATTTTTTAATAAAAAAAGGAAGATCACCCCTATAAATTTTAAACAAGCTGCTGGGTTGTCATAGTAGCACATGTCTTACTCTTTAGCCAGTGTTCTTTCGTGGGGCTGTGCGGTGTGTCCCCATTCTTTGACACAGTCAAGAACAGGAAAAGCTGCATTTTGTGCAAGTGGGGGTTTCGCTTCAAGAGCCGCCTGCCTCGCAAATAAGGCAGGGTGTGTTACTTTAGAAAGTTTCTAAGTTGTCACACACACACACACACACACACTGCCTGGAACACAGGCATTCCTCGTGTCAGATCTGGTCTGGAAATACACGGCCCCGGGGGGACATCGGGATGAGAGACACTTGCCCCAAGCAGATCTGTTCCAATGAGCGGTCCCGGGAGCCGAGCTTCAAGCTCCCATTCGTTCCTGATAGGGGACACTTGTCATTTGTGCAGGGCAATGGTAACGGTGAGGGCCTAAGTAGAAGACAGGTGCTGGTGGCATCCATGTGGTCTCTGTCCACAAAGCTAATCTGACCTTCTTGCTTGCAGGGAGAGAGAGGAGCACCCGGACCCAGAGGGTCGCCAGTAAGTAGCCCTACCTGTCCCGCTCCCCCAGGGGGAATGTCTCAGGGACGTAGCTCAGGGGGGGCTACAGGTTGGTCTTACCAGCCGAAGCCAGCCCCTTCCAGCCTTTACTGAGCCTACCTAAACAGAACTCGGTGGTTAGGGGGCGATCACGGAGGACTTTAACAGCTGGTTGGCCTTTATTTTTGAAACCGGTCTTCTGTTTTAGTTTTCTTTTATCGTGGCTAATCTTTATCTGGAAGGTGTTCTTTTAAGGTTACAAACAAAAACCAGCATGCCATGAGCCTGTTTCCCAGTATGTCCTAAAACATCTGATGGTGCCGTCATAACCCTGAACACGTAAGAGTTTAGCCACCGCTGCAACTCCAGCAGATCGGAGGACCATCCCTTCCCAGAAAAGTACAGAGATACGCAGGGCTGCTGGGGATCTCTTGAGAGTAAATGAGCTGGGATATACACGTGGTGTCTGGGAAATGAGAAATGAAAGTCAGTATCCAAAGGACAGAAAATTCAGGCAACTCCAGTGCTATTGGAAAGATCAGTGTCATTTCTGAAGAAAAGACAGCCTTTGGCTTGGATGCGGGAGGTCTGGCTTCCCATGCCAACGCCTCCACCTCTTAACTGTCCGACCCTGGCCACCCTTAGCACCCCCGGATGTCCCTCCCCTCCCCTGTGCACTGCCAAGCGGTGTCTGAGCTGTGACCCTTCGAGCGAGCATCGGTTAATGTCAAAATACTCTCCTCCACCAAGTGGTCTGCAGATGAAATTGCTCTCTCTGGGAGCTCCAGCAGCAGACGTTGCGGGGTAATAAAGATTGTACTGCAAGCCGCTAACAAGCCCAGACCTTGCTTGTCCACACGTTATCTTGCTGTGCCCCACACAGCGCTATGTAGAAATTGAGGCTTAACAAACGCTATACATAACGATAAAAGTCCAACCGATAGAAAGATTAGGAAGTCCTTGGACCTTTCCTGGTCAATGGGGAAGGGGTGCCTTTACAAACATGCTTTCACCTTCAGTCCGGTGGCATTATACAGTCAACGATCCTTAGAGACGTTCTAACGGTTTCATTTACTTAAAAGATAACATTTTGAGCATTTGTGATGCTCTAAGCCCTTTACGTGTATTAACTCATGTAAATCCTCACTTACGAACCCTACGAAGCCTCATGACACTGGGACAGTTATCATCCCCATTTTACAGATAGGGAGGCGAAAACCCGAAGAAATGGGGTGACTTGCCCGAGACCGGCTAGCGGTCTGCAGAGCTGAGATTCAGACCCAACGGAACCCCAACCCCTTAACCGCTGCTCTACCCTTCCATAAGTATCTCCCGGTTTTCTTTGGAAAGCAACATAGGAGAGTTCTTCTGTTCCTTGATTTGAGGTAGCCGAGAGTTAGAGGAGAGGAGAGGTAAGCGTGTCGCCACAGCTCACGGGGGAGATGAAGGGATTAGAAGACCATCTTAAGAACTCCCCCTGCCCCCTACCGGGCTGCTGCAGTAGCTGTTACGTTTGCTCCATTTGGGACACAGAGTCATGTGGCCACATAGCTGCCACCAAGCAGGGGGAGTGGCAAGTCACGGGGCCCACGGAAGCCATGGCTTGGCACAGGATTGAGTGTGTGGTTTTCTGGCTTTGATTCCTCCCCCCGTGCACAGGGACCCCCTGGTTCTTTTGACTTCCTGCTGCTGATGCTGGCCGACATCCGCAATGACATCGCTGAGCTGCAGGAGAAGGTGTTTGGGCACCGGACGCACTCTTCAACGGAGGAGTTCCCTTTACCTCAGGAATTTTCCAGCTCTCCGGAAGCCATGGACTTCAGCTCTGGAGACGAGTACCCAAAAACAACTGAGACAAGAGACTTGGGACCCACCAGAGACTTTTATCCTTAGCACATCCTAACATCTTCATGCCAAAGGAGGAGCAAAGAGTGTTTTCACCTGCAGTTAAATCATATACAGGAAAAAAAAAAAAAAAAAACACTGGAGACCTAGAAAAGATACATTCTTAATTTCTTGAGCTCTTTTCCTGCCTCCTCCTTCTTCCTCTTCTTCCAAACACTGTTCTCACAGTCCCCCTGCCGGGAGACATGAGGGAGTAAGTCACTAATTACATGTTTCCTTCCAAGAGCCAGTTGGGGGGGGGGGGGTGCGGGGGGTTGGCTGTCTACATTGGAACTTTCCCTCCTTCATACTGAGGAATTTCTGGATTTCTGAGTTAAGTACTCTCATGGTATCTTAAAGTTTGGCAGAATATCCAAACGGAAAAAGTGGCAAGGTAAGTTCTGAGAAAATGTGAGGTTACTTATTAAAAATATATAGATGGATATGTGTCCAAAATCAGTAATCACTCAGTATCAAAATTAGGCTTCTTCAATTAAAACGGGAAGGCAATAATGTATATTTACCTTGGCAGATAATTCTTTTTCCTTGTCAATCTAACAGTCTAATATATTTTAAATGTTCTACTCTCTTATCCAACCTCGTTTCCCAATTTTGATTAAAGAAAGGAGGGAATGGAGTAGGAACGGATATTAGGGAAAATGGAGAAAAATTAGAGTCCTATGTTTACTGTCCTATAAGTTGCCACATTCTAAGTTCAAATATGACCATTAAGGGTTCATGCCCTGCGTATCTGCAAGTTGCCTGTTCGGAGAAGAATGTTACTGTGGCAATAGGAGTAAAAACTCTTCTCAAAACAAAGTAAACAAATGAAGAACCCTTATTCCCATTAGAACAATGGGCTTTGCCAGGACATTTTAAAGCTGCTTGATCAAATGAGTGGGCTCGCTCAGTAAATCACAGATATTAAATAAGGGTGGCTGACCCTTAGGGAGGCGCGCTGAACGGCCAGGCTCGGACAGGGTGCCCAGAAGGTGCCATTACGCCCTGATCCTTGTTGGATCGGTGTGCACTGGGGCTGGAGGCTGCAAGGAGGTCGCTCACTGGGGTTGTGGGGGAAGGAGAAGGATAGCCTCAGGCAGGGACCCCACTGAATCTGCAAAGGCAAGTAAATTTGCCATCGTTGGGAATTGGAAGTCCTTGTCTGGGGCGGGTGAAGCTTGCCAACACAGATACGCTGTTAGAAGTTCTCTTGGATGCAGAGGGAAATAACAGTTTTTCTTGTTTGGCAGAAATTTGCTTCCCGCTCTTCCCATTTTTCCTTAATTTTTCCATAACTTAGTCCAGGCTCCAGTTCTTACAGGCCTTCCTGATTCCCCTGATTCCCGCAAATGCGGGAAGCAGTTGGGAAAGCGGTGTATTCTCAAACCCGCCATTGCGTCTGTGTCTGCTCGCACAGCCGCGAGCCTTTCCAGAAAAAGGCCTCCTCTGGTTCCATGGAGACTGGAGCGAGAGCAGTGCCGAAGAGACCAGGAGCATTTTCTGCTTTGGAACATCATTGGGGAACGTCTTGGTTTTGATGGGGAGCACGCGGGGCTCCTCGAGTCCGTGTTCGCATGTACCACGTGGAAAGGCGGCCACCCGCTCGGGGCCCTTCACCCCGGCGTGGACCCGCACAGATGCTCGCTGTCACACGCACGCCTGCTCATGTTGGGGTTCCTGTTCCCCACCCTGCCGTTTGTCCCTGTATTTCTGGGAAGGGTGTGCTTGCTTATTCCATCGCCTTTTCACCCATCACATAACTATCTTCCTGGGAAAGCTTCTTTAAAAGCCACTGTTGGTGTTTGTCGTTCCTTCTTTCCGTCTCCTTCCTCCAGAACGATAGGCAGGGCTTCTGGGTGCGAATCGCAAGTGACAAGAGCCTCCCTCCCCCTGTTGCCATCAAGTTAAAACCCTGGGATTCCAGTCGGTCAGCTGGTGGCTGGAGTTTCCACGGACCCTCAACACCACTATTCCTTTCTCCTGCAAAATCCCCAGTGCCAGTCCATCAGAAAGTTACAGCGACAAGCAAACACGTTCTCAGTGCGCCTTCTCTAGCATTTTCCGTCGCTCCCCAGTCTCTCCGGAGTCCCATCTTCACCGCAGAAGGCCTCGCCAACCTCGGGTTCACTAAGAGCTGAACTGAGCGGCCGTGGATTCCCATCTGGAAAGCATTTAACGTTGCCGGCTCGTGGAACACAATATTTAAAGGGTGTGGATGGATGAGTGCTAAAGAAAATTCTGCACAGGCTCCACGAGAAATGATTAGGTCCATCTTTGATTTTTTTTTTTTAAATGAGGATTTGTGTTTGGAAATATGTCTCTTTAATTGTCAGATGTTCGTAATATACAACTGAAGAGCATGTTTGACGGGAGGCTAGGATAATTCATTAAAAAAATGAACTGAAGGACGTAATCGTTGGGATTCATGAGACTAGATAATATTCTCTAGCCCAACACACAATAACCTGTGTCGTATGATCTCAGTCTGCTAGATCAGTTTATAAAATAATTGTTCATCCTCAGATCTTCAAAACCATGGACTGCTCCTCCTCAACCCCTTAGCAGAAATACTGACTTTCATTTTTTGCACCCTGATGACTAGAACTTAGAATAGGACCTAATAATTGCTTTTCTTTTGGGAAAGCAGTGGGAATAAAAATAATGCCGTTGAAAATAGTGCACCGAAGGCACCATTTTAGTTTAGGAAAATCCTCCTCCCTTCCTAAATTCCAGAAGGAGAAATTACATGCTTTCCCAGGCCAAAGAGTATGGGGGCGCAAGGGCAATGCTGTCTTCTCTGTCCTCTGTTAAGTCCAACACCCGCTACAGAGTGAACTGACCAGCTGAAGTCATGTCTACTCTATGAACTCAGGCGGGTTCATACAGGTAAATAATAAATACACATTGGCATGGAGGGAGGAGTATTACCCCACCAAATATCGGGTGAAGGGGACACTGGTCATGCTCCCTTTCCAGGCTTCACAACTGTTTGCCTCGTGATCGCTTTTTCCAGGCAGGCGGGGGAAAGAGATATTCTCCGTAACTAAGCACCAGGCATCTCCTTGGGCTGAGAGCAAATCCCTCACCATACTTTGGGGGTCACTGCCCCTCCTCCTCTCCCCAACTCCAGCCTGTCAGAGACACAGCCGCCTCGTTGTGCAACCTTGACATCTTTCCGATAACCTTCCTGAAAAGGAAATTTATATATGGGAATCCAGGCCAAACAACTAATAGAATAGAGCCGTCTCGAGTTATTAATAATGGATTCAGGGAAATAGATGAAATTTTTCCTGGCATGGTCAGCATGTGTATTTCACAACAAATCAAAAAACAATTTCCATTTGGAAAAAAGAAAAAACCATGACTGATTTTGCTAAGGCATAAAATCTTGGATTTCCTCTGCTCCTTCAAAAAATCTTACTGCTTTAGGGAAATCAAAGAAGAAGGAAAGACCCTTTCACGCATCCCCCTGAGACTTGAACATTATTAGATCCTGAAGCATGTGCCCTGGGGATTTAATGTGTCCCGATGGTTTTTTATTTCCTAGTGATTACTCCTGTACTTCAGTAGCCATGTTCATTATTTATAACAGGTCTATATAACAGCTGAGCTAGTATTGGAACAGTTACGGATGTGATACTATGAAGTACTTTTGATAAGATGATACATGCCTAATAAGAAGGTTATTTTTCTTACGTGGTTGTGCTGTGTTTTGTACTGACTCCCCGTCTTGTGGAACTGAGCTGTCTTTTTACAAGGTGAATACAAGGAGATCGAGACATTTCTCCCGAGAGCTGGACCTTGCATTCTGGGCAGGCCGCCTGTTGGGGTCTGAGTGTGGACCCAACGTTTGAGTCTGAGTCAAGGTCTAAAGGCCCAGGTTCCATTGAATCTGAGTCTCAAAGGCCCACGTCTCCAGCTGGAGAGGACCCTCTAGGACCCCCAGTGTGGGCTTGTCAAACCAGAAATCTCTGGGGACCATTGGAGAGGCCTTAGGGGCTCACAAAGCGGGGAGGCCTGTGAGAGTTCCACCCCGTACTCCCATTCCACGGCGATCAACTCCATTTTCAATTGATTCTGGATTAGAATTCCAAACAAGGCTGCCTTTGGAGGAGGGAAAAGGTTGACTACCTAAAAAAAAAAGTCAGGATGGGCAGGAAGCCTCCTGAGTTGGTAGCTGAAGTCCCCTACGTGAAGACAAGAACAGGGGAATTGTTATCAGTTAGGCCATGGGGAAGATGGGGGACTTTCATAAAGGGAGGATACCTCCAAGATTTTAAGCACACTTCCGCAGGGGGCCTTTAACACCCTGATAGTGGGCCTATACCTATACGTCTCATTTTCCTTCAAATATTTATCAAATGCTTGTTGTCAGCTGCACACTGCTATGCACGGCAGACACAACAGGGAGCAACAAGGTCCTAATCCCCATCCTCCTGGGACTCTGGCAAGACCGACAAGGATCCTCCTAGGCAAAATCGAGTACAAAAATCTGCAATTACAAACCGATAAGTGCTGGGAAGGAAAAGTGCTTTGAGAGCCAGTCCCAGCTCGCGCCAGCAGGAACGATCCCCCGCCCCTCCTCCCCCACCCAGCACCCTGCACCCAGCAGCACCCACACGACAGCCACGCAAGGCCTCCGGCACAGAATCCTCTGGGTGAAATCACTGTCCCTGGAAATCTGGGAGACTACTCCACGTATAATTTCTCCAACCTTCTTAATTCAAGAAGCAGCTTGTAGGGGCGCCTGGGTGGCTCAATCGGTTCAGCGTCCAACTTCGGCTCGGGTCACGATCTCGCGGTCCTTGAGTTCGAGCGCCGCGTCGCGCTCTGTGCCGACAGCTCAGAGCCCGGAGCCTGCTTCGGATTCTGTGTCTCCCTCTGTGCCCCTCCCCTGCTCGCACTCTGTCTCTCTCAAAAATAAACATCAAAAAAATTAAAAGCTTGTGAATGGGGCGCCTGGGTGGCGCAGTCGGTTAAGCGTCCGACTTCAGCCAGGTCACGATCTCGCGCTCCGTGAGTTCGAGCCCCGCGTCGGGCTCTGGGCTGATGGCTCGGAGCCTGGAGCCTGTTTCCGATTCTGTGTCTCCCTCTCTCTCTGCCCCTCCCCTGTTCATGCTCTGTCTCTCTCTGTCCCAAAAATAAAAAAAAAATAAAAAAAATAAAAAAGCTTGTGAACCAAGAGCTGGGTGAACGCTCCTTCTCGTCGCCTCCAGACGTCCCATCTGTGGGGTTGGCTGTCACCCCTTCGGCTCAGGTCTTGATTCGGCAGAACCGGAAGCTGATTTCCTCCCAGCCCGGACCCCTCAAGCTTTGAAGAGGCTTTGCTGTCCTTTTGAAACACCCTCAGCTCTCTGTGCAGATTTGAATCACCTGTTCACTTGTAGATACAAGGTTCCAGAGTGGCCAGGTGGGAGCCTGCACTCAGCATTGCGCAGGGGGGGTGGGGGCGGGGGGGGTGGGGGAAGGGTGCACAGGGAAGGCAACTCAGGGGGTGTGTGGGGGCAGCTGCAGTTGAATTGCAAGGTTCTGGGAAACAGAGACGTCAGACTGGGGTGTCTTCACTTCCTCGGGCCTCCAAAGCAGAGCACCACAACCGGGGGCTTGAACAACAGCATTTAACAGTTGTGGTGGCTGGGCATCTGAGAGGTGTCGTAGCTTCTGGAGGCTCTGCGAGAGAAGCCATCCACGCTTCTCTCCCATGGCTGGAGGTTGCCGGTAGTCCTTGGAGTTACTGCCTTGGACGTCACCTGCTGTCCTGCCTTCACATGATCTTTCTGTGCGTTCTACGTCGCCACTTCCTCTTCTTACAAAGATGCTGCTTATTGGACGAGGGCTCACCCTAATCCAGTGTGACCTCACCTCAGCGTAATGACGTGGGAAGACCCTGCTTCCAAAGAAGGTCTCGTTCTAGGTCCAAGGTACACGTGAATTTGGGGAAGTGGGAAGGAATACCACTCCACCTAGTACAAGAAGGAAATTTCCAACCTACCCTTCGGCATTCATCACCCTGCTTATCCATCTTTTCGAATCTGAAATTCTTGCCCCCTTCAGTAAAAATTCATTGAGGACCAAGGGCAGAATAGTGGTAAGACACAGCCTTTCTCTCCTGGAGTATGCCTTTTGGTGCAAGCAAGAAACAAATGTATGTGTTAGGGTTCTCCAGAGAAACAGAACCAACAGGATGCATGTGTGTGTACAGATAGGTAGATATATTGATGTGTGTGTGTGTGTGTGTGTGTGTGTGTGTGTGTAATATATATGTATTTATACAGAGAGAGTTACTTTAAGAATTGGCTTATGTGATGGGCACCTGGGCACCAGTTGGTTAAGCGTCCAACTTCAGCTCAGGTCATGATCTCGTATTTGTGAGTCCAAGCCCCGCGTCGGGCTCTGTGCTGACAGCTCGGAGCCTGGAGCCTGCTTTGGATTCTGTGTCTCCCTCTCTCTCTACCCCTCCCCCACTCACACTCTGTCTCTCAAAAATAAATAAACATTAAAAAAAAAAAAGAATTGGCTTATGTGATTGTAAAGGCTGGCAAGTCCAAAATCAGAAGGATAGGCTGGCAGGCTGGAGACCTCAAGACGAGTTGATGGTTGATATTGTAGTTAGAACCCAAAGGCAACCTGCTAGCTGAATTCCTTCTTTGGGGTAAGTCAGTGGTTTTCTGTTAAGGTCTTCAACTGATGGGGTGAGGCCCACCCACATATGGAAGACAATCTGCTTTATGCAAAGTCTACCAATTTACACATAATCTCATATTTTAAAAAAATTACTTCATAGGATCATCTAGGATAACTTTTGATCAAATATCTAGGTACTGGGGCGTAGTCAAGTTTACACATAAAATTTACCATTATGATATATGTCCACGTTAAAAAGAGCTATGGGGACGCCTGGGTGGCTCAGTCGGTTAAGCAACTGAGTCTTGATTTCAGCTCAGGTCATGATCTCGCGGTTTGTGAGTTCGAGCCCCCGTCATCAAATCCCTGCTTGGGATTCTCTCTCTCCCTCTCTCTCAACCCCTCCCCTATTCACATGCACGCTCTCTCTCTCAAATAAACGTAAAAAAAAAAAAAAAAAAAAAAAACTTTTACAAAAATAAGTAAAAAAATACATAAAAATAGCTATGGGGGAAAATAGAGCAGAGGAATAGAGAGAGAGTGATGGAGAGTAGGAGGGCCTACTTTAGGTGTGATCTTCTGGAAAGACCTCCCCAACAGAGGGGTTGTGAGCAGAGACCTGAACGAAGGGAGAGGTGAGCCATAAGGAGATCTGGGGGAGAACTGATCCACATAGAGATTTGAGCAAGACGCCGAGGCAGACCTGCCTGGTTATGCTCAGAAAGTAGCAATGAGGTCATTGTGGCTGGAACGAAATACACAAGCAGGGGGGTGGTAGGAAATGTCTTAGAGAAGCAGCCACAGCCCAGAAAAGGCCTTAAGGCCGTCTGTCAGGACCCTGTATCTCCTTCTGGACCATGGAAGGTTCTTGAAGGGGGGAGGACGAAGGGCAACCCCGAGGGAGACTGTAGAAGTGAGTGCCTTGTTTCTTGACTGCCTGCCTGCCTCTGTGAGAGTTTGCTGCTTGCCTGTTTGCTTCCTTGAGAGACTGGAAACCCCACCGGGGCAGGATCGCTCTGTTTGTCTCTACTGTATTCCCAGCATCTCCCACCATGCCCAGTATACAGTGGGAGTCCAGTCAACATTTTTCATAATGAATTTGATAGAATTCACCCATTTTGTCTTCACAAACCCCCCCCACCCAAGGCGGGTACTTTTATTATCCCTATTGTATACATATACTGTGAGGTAAAACAGCTTGCCCAAGGTCACAAAGCTAGAACGTTCGTAACAAACACAGGCATATTTCAAAGCAAACATCAATTCACTGCCAGATTAATCCTGTAGGATACACACAACTCAGCCACCCAGCCTCACACTCTCCTGCCACGTTGGAATCATGTGTGCCTTCACAGAATACATATGATATATTCTCCAGGAAATGATGAAAGAATAGCAAAGTATTATAGTTATTTAGTGCTAGATATGGCCTTAAGGAAAAGTGGAAGCCAAGACTCAAAAAAATATATAACATGGGGTGCCTGGGTGGCCCAGTTGATTGAGCGTCTGACTCTTGACTTTTGGCTCAGGTCATAATCCCAGGGTTGTGGGATCGCGCCCCAATCAGGCTCCACGCTGAGTGTGGAGACTGCTTAAGAGTCTCTCTCCCTCTGCCCCTCTCCCCTGCTCACGTGCACGTGCTTGCACTTGCTGTCGCTCTCAATAAATGATACTATATATATAATAGGTTAAATAACACAATCGAAGGAAACATGCTGTCGTTCAGGGGGTGTTGTTTTTTTTTTCTAGAAGGAGCATGTCCAATGAGTCCTTATTAAATAGTCACTGAGCAACACATATGACCTTATTTCTTCATGGTAAAAGGGCAAGAAAGCCCGTTTTCATTCAGGTGTATCTGCAGAGAGGGTAAATTCGTGAGCCGCAGGCATCCATCTGGTGTGCGAACTTGATGGGAGGGGAAAGTTTACACTGCCTACGTAACCAACCAGACCTCAAGATCGGTGCTTTCCACACACTTTTGACAATGACCCATGGGAGCGAGGGAGGGGAGAAGCCACCATTGGGCCATTTTACACACTGACCCAATATTCACAGCGATGGAAACAGAAGTTCTGCCATATTTACCCTTCCTCCGCACGATGTGCTCTTATACGTTCCCTAGGAGGATTTCTTTTCTTTTATTATTATTATTTTTTTTTAATCACGGTCCCAACCACGAAGTTGATTTCATGACTTACTACTAGGTGGCAGCCCATAGTTTGAAAGCCACCTGCTTAACCGGTGATTCTCAGACCTCATCGTGCGGATGGATCATCTGAGGGCTTTTGAAAGTGAGGCCACCGCTTCAGCGCACGTGGGCCATGCGGGGTCTGAATTCGCGTTCGGACGCACTGCCAGGTGATGTCACTGCTACGGCTCCGTGAATCGCACCGTGACTAGCAAAGACTCGTTTGTCATACAGGACGAGTGGACTCTGCTCCGGACTTTGATGGGAGCAGGAGAGAAGCAGATCGATTTAAAACTCCACCAAGAGTCGGGAATGCAGATACTATATTCAATCCTTTATATTCAATATATTCAATTATTCAATCCTTGGTGCCTGATGCACAATGTGGTTTCCCTGGAAACTGGCACATCCTGAGATAGCGTCCAGGAAAACTTCTCTCTCCGTTCACATTTCATCAGGAATCAAGTCGATGGCCAGCTGAAGGGGAAAGGAAATATCTGGAGGGGGACGGGGATGCCCCTGGAAGGGTGTGAGGAAGGGCGGCAGACACAAGCTTTGCCCACTCTGTTGTCTCCCTCCCTTCATGGGCCCTGGCACAGGTTGCTAATATTTTGTAGGCTGGTTCCCAGGCGTGGGAGGGAAGAATGAAGTCCATGCAGCTCGTCCATCCAGTTAAGCTCCTCTTCCACCTGGCGTGGTCTTCACCAGGATCCCCAGGTGATTCAGGGACTCCCGATTCTCGTCCATTTCCAGCAAGGTGACGATGTGCTAAGTTCTTATTCCTCCTCCATTCTACTTCCTGTGGCTTTCTACCGTCTTCCATCTCTCACACCCCTGCCAACCACGCCGGGAACGAGAGCTGGGTGGGGAAATGGTTAAACCAGAAGGAAAGCGGTATCTATGGAGTCCCATGTTGCTTTATAAATAGTTTTGAGGATATAGGAGGCTGGAACTGTTTCCAAAGTTAAGTTTTGTTGTTTGGGGTTTGGGGGGTTTGTGTTTGTTTTTAACTGTAATCCATGGGCATTCTTGGCTCTCTCTGCCCTGCCTTCCCCCACCCCCCCCCACGGTAACATGACGACGTGCTGGATATGCCCTGAGTCAGCGCTCAGGGAAGGTTGCGACCTTTCTACCCCCAGCATTCCGGAGATAACGCACAGCATCTTGTAGGCTGCCATCGTGCCCTGGAATGTGGAATACTTCTCCAGTGTTCCAGCAGGGTCATTTATCTACAATTCAGTAAAAGTCTCAGCCAAAACCAGCAGAACAGATATATGATTATAGAGAGCCAGATGTGGATAATTTGCCTTCTGAAAAAAAAAAAAAAATCTGGAAAAGAGAAAGGTGCCACAAATTGAATTAGGCTCGGATTATTCAGAAAGGAAATGACAGCTGGAAAACATTTCAAAAAGAGGTCCCTTCGAAACAGCCTTCCTAGGACGGGAGCCAAGTACATTTTTCTTCCAGGGCTTAGTCTATGGCGCTGTTGGCCGCTGAGGTCCAATACCGCTCGCCCGATCGGTATACACTTTATCTATAAATATTCACGCGAGGTGGGATGAAAGCCATTGGGTTGATACGATGTGATTTGGTTGTTCCAAACCAACAAAAGTAGCCCCAGGGAATTGGCTTTCGTAGCTACATGGGCATCCTTCTCCCGAAGATAAAATCCATGCTTGGTATAGGGGAGCATTTTCTCTTAGTGAGTCTTTCTTGGAGAATCAACACCCACTTGGTGGCACGTGGGTCTTTCTCTGCTCTGTTCCCTGACCACTGGACTTGACGTTCCATTCGGTGGCCTCCTCATGGTCAGATGCGCTGGGAGGCTGCGCCCGTTTTGCAGAGAGGTGCGTAGTCATCTCCCAAGCATCCCTTTGTTGAGCAATCCCGGCTCTTTTGTGCCTTTTACTTGATTCCCAAAGTCCCCTCGTGAGACCAAGGAGTCTGATTCTGTTCTAAGTTGCCCCGGGGTCACTCAAGGCTAACGAGATCCAGGTGCATGGAAGGGACGTCAGAGGAGCGGAGGGCCACCCTCTGAGGGAACGGGGAATATGCAAACTGACAACCTGAAATACCAAGCGCCCCACCGTCATGAGTCTGTGTCAAGCCTGAAATTCTCCCCAGTGACTTCCCTTCCTAAGCACCATGCACTTAGGCTATAGTGTCCGGTGATGAGAGCTGAGTTATTCATCAACCAGCAGGTACGTGGAGACATTAGTCACCTGATTCCATGCTAAGACTCAACAGAAAGCAATTTTGAGAGAATCGGTGAGATAGAACGAGGAGGAAAAAAAAAAAAAAATCTAACCTGAGAGCTAAATGTGGGCATAGTTAGTCTCCAGGAAGGGAGAAGGGGAGAAGTCAAGACAACCCATGAACTTTGTGATCTCAAACACACCACCTCCTCCAGTTCTGCGAATGCTGTCTCCCCCATCATTGTGACTGTGAGGGTTCCTGAGCTACTCCCATTACCAGCTAGGTGACCCCCATGTCATCCTAGGGAAACATGAAGGAAGGGATCCGGCTTCACTTGAAACAATTCGGATCAGGGCTGCGTCCTGGTAGGAGCCACACCAGGGGCTTCGCCCCCCACCCCTTGTTGCCTTCAAAGACGGGGTCCTTGCATTCTCCCGAATAGAATCTGGAGACTTTATTGGGCAGGTAGGCGCGTCCACCTGTCTCCCACTCTTAGTCGTAAGCTTCTCAAGGACAGGAGTTTAACTATCTTCATAGGTCCCGGAGAACCTAGAAGAGTGCTTGGGTTCGGTTAGAGTTCAGAAAACGTGCGCAGGAAACAATCAGTTGCTAAGGAAGCAGCCACTGGTGGCCCCCAATTACTTCTCTTCCTCCAGTCATTCAGAAAATATGCATTGGCTGCCCCCTATGTGACATACGCTGTGGCGAGCGCTGCAAATCCATTAGGTCTCAAGACCGCTCCTGGTCCCTGGTGTCTGGGCTTATAGTCTAGTGAATGAAATCTCAGGCCTGTGTGGACACACGCTGAAGCCCCATCGCCTTTTTTAAATGTCTTTCTCTACAGAATTTTCCCGAGGGTCTTTGTTCTCCAAGCCAAAACTGGATTCATGCTAGGAAACACCACCTATGCTGACTCTCACGCCCCTCTTAAGGGAGAGCAACCACCTACAGACTAGCCGACAAAGCAAGCCCCCTCACAAACTCTCTTGCCGCCTCTTCTGCACTAAGTGTGCATGTACAGGTGGCTTTGGCACGCTGCCGGTCCTGCCCAGGAAATGGGATTTTCCCCTCGGGCCAAGAGTGTGTTTTGGCCCAAGGCTGAAGACAAAATGCATTCGGAACCCCCACATTCTAGAGTCAGTACCTCCAAGTATCTAGGGAGCAGCCACCTCCCCACAGGGCCGAGTGAGCAGCTCCTGCTCAGAACTGGGTGTCCCCCCCCCCCCCCGCCTCCCCACCCCACCCCAGGCTGTGGGAGAAGGAGGTGTAGACAGCCGTTGGAGGAGACTGTTCTGCATGGCCGGGGATGCCCTGCGTACGGGTATGAGGAGAAGAGCTCCCCATCCCTAAAGCCAGCGAGACCTGCCTCGCAAGCAAGGCCCAGCTACAAGCATTCTTGGAAGGATGCTCTGAGAGTCTAGGAGTGTAACTTGCTTTGCTTTTCCACCCCCACCCCCCACCGCCACGGGGAAGGAGAGAGGGGTACTTAGCACGTGTGCCCTCAAGAGAGGGGGACATACTCCTACCGAAAGTCTAACGTCTGTGCTGGTGAAGTCAGAGGCCCGGTGGGAATAGCCTCTCCCGCGGAGCCTGAGGGACTCTGGTGTCTCGTCCCTGGGAAGAAGATGGGGACAATGGGGACAGACCCTGAAGTTATTTGCAAGGGGCCTGCCCGCACGTGAAGGAGCCCGGAGGTAAGAGGAAGGGTGCTAGGAGTCCCTCCCCTCTCTGACACGTGGTCACCGAAGCCAGTCGTCACACCCCCGGCCTCTCTCCAACCCTCCAGAAGCTTGAATCCGTAGAGGCAGGGGGTAGAGGACTGTCAGCCCCAGACCCCGGCTCCCTTCCAAGTAGCCAGGCCCACAGCCCTGGCCTCCACTGGAGTTGGGGAGCACGGAAGAGCCAAGATTTAAATCAAGTTCAAGTTAAAGCATTTTAAATGAGCAGGGACTCGGTCTTAAATTCCAAAGGTGACTAGAATTTGGCCAAGATTTCATGAGAGGAACCACAACCCCCCCCCCAAAAGAGAGGAGTGGGGGAGTTCAAATTTAGACTCAATAAACAAAATGAGTTGCATTTTTTTTTTTTTTTTAATTAGCACTTCGGAATCCACTTTATAGTTAACTTACTCCGGAGTTCCACGTCGTTTGTTGTTATTTACACACAAAGATCGTCTTTTCTAAATCTTTTCAAGGCTGCATGGGTCCAGTCACAATCCACTGCAAGTGCCCGAGAAGCTGTGGACCCGCATATTTAGACGCGTCCCTGCATCCTGGTTGGGATACGGCATCCTGCCATTGGCACCGTCGGTCAGACTCTGCCCTCTCGTTTTCAGAACAGACATCTCTGCTGTAACCATTCTGGTATTTCGCAACTCACGCTGCCTCGGGGAACGCATGTGAGGAAATCCAGACATAGGCAGAGATTTCCTTCAGAGGCCCGGGTGAAGTGGGGGGGGGGGGGAAGAAAAACAGAATTGGGAGGGGCTTGTGTATCTTAATTCTGATTGCTGAGTTTGTAGAAGTCAGTCCGCGACACCATTGAAACGTTTTATAATTCTGTGATTTTTTTTAATCTTTTAAAAAATAGTTACTTAAAATATTGTGATGTGTTAAACGATAGCTGCAAAATAATCCCATGGGGGCGGAGGGAACGGGCGGGAATATATAGATAAAACAAGATGGGTGGGTTGATAACTGAAAGCTGAGCGGTGAGTACATGGATGTTCATTATAATGTTCCCATGCAAATGTCTTTAATAAAAGGCGCTTCAAAAAATGCGTGAAGATTTAGAGGCTTAAAAAGCTCATTGGCGGGGCGCCTGGGTGGCGCAGTTGGTTAAGCGTCCGACTTCAGCCAGGTCACGATCTCGCGGTCCGTGAGTTCGAGCCCCGCGTCGGGCTCTGGGCTGATGGCTCGGAGCCTGGAGCCTGTTTCCGATTCTGTGTCTCCCTCTCTCTCTGCCCCTCCCCCGTTCATGCTCTGTCTCTCTCTGTCCCAAAAATAAATAAACGATGAAAAAAAAATTAAAAAAAAAAAAAAAAAAGCTCATTGGCTGGTTATCAAGTGGAAGCGTCCCCGCTGGAGAAATCGTAGCCATACCTTTTGGATGAAGTAACATCCCATCTGTCTGTTTTTCCCTCTTTGTTTTCCTTCCCGACAGAATGGGCAGTATCTGTGGAAGAAGTGGAGTCATGCGCCCTTCACTAGCCTTTCTGAACAAGGTTTTTCCTCGTAAACTGTCTAGCGGGCTGGTCCGTTTGGGGATTTGTCACAGTCATTTCCTGACCATGCCCATGGCCACAGGCAAAAAGCACTAGAATGAGATTTGCTCCCTAGTGAAAAGAGTTCTCCAAACCCCAACCAACTAAAAATCTTTACGTGGAATTTTCTTCAGGCCTCCTTCCACAGGACCAGCCCCCACGCATTTCTACCAGCTTCTCTCCACTTCCCTTGGCCCCGGACCAAAGGGACGTGGGGAGAGTGGAAATCTGGGTCTCGTGGGAAAAGATGCCAGGGATTTTCCTTTTTTTTCTCTCTCTCTCTGTGCCATGGGGCAACTCCGTACGTTCTCATTCCAAATGCGTGTGAAACTTTGGTTTCCTGTAAACAAACACGGCATCTGGGGCGGTCAAGGGGTATCTCTGCTGTTGGTTAAGCCAACAGCAACAAATCTGGCAACAAAATCTGCTTTCCTTTGGGGAACACTCTGGCAAGTCTGGGGCGCGGCTGACCCCGCTTGTACCGCACGGGTGGGGCCCTTGCGTAATGCGGGCCCGTCTACATGGTAGCCCGGCCACATGGTAGCCCGGCCGCCAAGCAAAGCCTAGAACACCGTGTGTAGCCCAGCAGTTCTCAAGTGTTTTTATCCCGGCAGCTCTTTGTGCCTGTCCATACCGCGGAGGACCCCAGGGAGTTACCCTCAGGGATTAAGTCATCTTTTCTGCCGCCTGGAGAAAGGCTGCCTGAGGATGAAGCCTGACCAAGAAAGCACAACCAAGAGGCCGAGAAGAAAGAACCCACACACCACGATCTGACCACTTGGAGCATGTGTGCAAAGTGAGACCTACCCCGGCATTTTTCGGGTGCGTGAGCCCCGGGTAGGTTGGATTTCTGTTAGTGTCGTCGCTTGCGGCAGCCCTGCTTAGGCTGGAGAGAGCGATCCCTCACCGTGCTCTTTCTCACAGGCCTGGGTGCTCAGTAACGATGGGTCCATATGGCTGTGGAGCACACAGTGAAGCAGTTTCTAGAACCTCCCATAGGAGCTGACCACCATCAGAAATTTCAGAAATGTGAGATACGGTATTTGTGAGACATAACGGTCCAGAAAAAAAGGCTAGAATATAGCCTTTATATTAGAGTATACCCCAGAATATTAAGATATTCTAGAATATTCTAGAGTATTCTAGAATATTCTAGAGTATTCTAGAATATACCCCAGAGGCATTTCAAGAATAGATAGGCTCAGGGGCAGTGATGACGCTAAACTAAGTACATGGAGGTTCCCAAGGCCTCAACATTAAGAGTTGTTTGGTGCTTAAGGCACACAAATGGAAGCTTCTGGGCAGGCCCACCTCAGTTCCCTAGAACACGCTTGACGGTGGCTGGAATCCGTGCCAAATTCATGACTGATGACCCAGCCAAGGCCGCTTTGCCTTATGTTCTGACAGAAAACAAAAAACAAAAAAAAAAACCCACAACACTGTGCTGTTTTCCAGAGAATCACAGAAGGACCCTCGCGGCCTCAGGAGTCTCCAAAGCAAGCTGCGTGAAATAATGTAGAGAATAAATGAGCAGTTTGGAACTCCGTCGCTTCCCAAAAGACCTACACAATTTCTCGCTGTTGGTGAAGTTCATCAGGACTGAGAAAAACAGGGAGGTTAGTCTTCGGGCAGAACCGGCCCCAGAAACTCAGGCAAGAGACTCTGGGGTGGACCCGGGAAGCCAGAAGTGAGGTAGGTTGACGCACAGTCCTTAAAATTGGACCTCCGAGGCAGACTACTAATCCTCAACCCTCCCACTTAGTAATAAAACTCCCGATTTTTCACTGGGCTTGTGACCGTCCGAAATAAAGGGTACATTTCCCAGCCCCCCCTCCCCCCTTACAACTAGAGACGCCATGTGACTAGGGACCAGGCAATGGATGTCGTGTTTAACTTCCAGCATGTGCCCTCAGAGAAAGGGGACTTGCTCTTTTCCTCCCTCTGGCTGGAATTTAGATGTGATGTTGAGATCATGAGTAGCCGTTTCATACCATGAATTAAACCGTTAAGGATGGGAAAGCGGGAAGAAAATGGAGCCAGGGTCCCTGATGATCGTGGAGACATCATAAACCTTGGCCGCCTGCATCTGGCCTTGCCTGTGAGAGAAACACGGATTTCCGTCTCTTTAAGCTCCTGGAATTATGGATATTTTTTAGTTTTCTGTGATGGGCGGTCAAGCCGAATCTGATCCGATAAAACCCCCGAGAGACAAATTCTCTGCAAGTGAAAATTAGCAAATCCTCAAACCCAAGTAGGAGACCCTCCAAAACTCTGCCGCAGGTCTGGAACGGACAGCGTGATATGATGTGTTTCAGAGCCGATGAGAGAGGCGTTCAGCCCCTCCCCCCAGGGTTGGTGACGTTAACTCCGAAATGATGGGGACTGTCCTACTTTCTCTGGCTGTGGCCCTGGGTAACTTGAAGAGGCTGCTCGCTCTCAGATTTGCTTTCCTTCCCACGCAGGCTCTAACCTTGGAAGGGAGGTCGTTGAAAGCTACAAGGTCAGTGTGTTTGCATGCTCGCTTTTTGGAAATTTGCTTTCCCAGCCCCGGCAAGACCCCAGCGCTTGTCAGCACCTCCAGGAGCACCAGAGAGCGACATTCACCCCATGGTTCTCAAGCCTGAGTGTGCATCAGAGTCCCCTGGAGGGCTTGTTAAAGCGGGTCTTGGTACCAGAAGCCCACGGCTTATGATTCAGCGGGTCTGGGGTGAGGCGGAACATTTGCGTTTGCGACGAGTTCCATGAACCGCACTTTCAGATCAGATTATATATAGAAACAAATATAATATCTTTTCCGTCTCGGTCTCCTCTTTGACCAGGGGAAGTGTAACCAGACAAAAATAACTAACCGAAGTCAAGGTACTGTGCCCAAAAGCAGAACTGAAGAAGAGGGCGGTGAATGAAAAGGAAGAGTCCTTCAGAATGATCTCTCTGGAAGCCGGAAGTGCAGGAGGCAGAGGGCCCTTTGGAGGGGGCTCTGCAGAGGCCTGGTCCAAGCGGACGGACAAGGCAGGCCTGGTAGAGGCTGGGCGGTGGGGTTGGGAGGGCAAGGCGGAGTTTGGGGACAGTGCTCAGCTCTGTGGCTGCTGTGAAAGAGCGGGTAGGAAAGACACGGATCAGTGTTTGTTAAGAGCAGACTTGTTGTGAAAACACGTTTTAGCAGAAGCGTCTGTAACATGCAGCGCTCAGGAAATGAGCACGTACAGCAAGACCTTAGAAGCATCCGACGTGCAATTAGCTTTCCCCGCCGCGTGGCTAGTCAGTGGAATACCTTGAAAAGTCCGGCGGGCCGCTTAACAAGTCTGTGAGCTTGACAAAAGGAATTCAACCTCTCGGAGCCTCGGTTTCCTCATCTGTGAAATGAAGCTAATAGCGTCGTCCTTGTGCGGGTTTCTCTGGATCATAAATGTCACCGCCGACCGGCTGGGTCTGTGGACGGTACTAGCTGTCAGATCAGCCTCCTTTCCTCCCCCCCGCCCCCCACCTCCCGCCGCCCCAAACTCCCAACCTTCTGCATTTCCTGGCTGAGTCGGCAGATGGGGTAGTTGAGTCGCCCGGTGAGCCTCGCCTGAGTCTCGTCCTCAAAGCAGCTGTCCTGAGCTGCTTCCATTGGGGACAAACCTATATTCCTTCTTGACTGCTCCTCAGAGGAGGGCAGCGGTCCTGGCCGGAGGCGGCAACAGCACAATGTCTGAGGTTTCACCTTAAACACCCAGCCGAGCTGCCGGGAGGCCCCAGGCGTTGCAAACTGGTTTTCATGCTAACCGCAGCTAAGCCGGGTGTCTGTTGTTTCCTGAAGGCGTGCTACGGAGAACCTTCTTCAGGGTCCAACTCCTCATCAGATTCATAGTCTTGTCTGTAAGGAAGGCTTTGTTAGTTGCCTGGCTTTAATGAAGTGTTCGGTTTTTGGTTTTTTTTAAGCGTTTGGAGTCAAGGAGAACGAACGCGTTGGCTCTCCACTGTTTCATCTGCTTGGGTGAAGGGAAGCGGATGTTCCAGGTTGGACAAGAGACTGAAACAAGCTAAAGAAAGGCAGCCCCTTCTATCCGGCCGCCTTTCCTACATCTGTCCTCAGAAGTTCCTGCCCAGCCCCTAACTTTCTAGGATTCGATACCTATCGCCTGGTCTGCTCTGCTCCAAGAAGCCAGGTTAGCGCTGGACCAAACACGATGTGTGGAGGACTGAGTCAGGGCGTCTGTGTCACAGCAGCCACGGGAACAGTCACTGCTGGGTGTCGGGGGCACAGCCCAGAGCAGTAATATTCCAGAGCACGATTGATCTCCAGAGCATTGTGGCGTAATAGAATTGCTGAGGGTTGCAGGTTCAGTTTGAGCAGCACTATCCGACCCTATCAGACCCAATGCCCTCCCCTTTGATGACAAATATTGTGCAATTCTCCCCTACAGCCTCCTGAAAGGACATGCACAAGTGTCCACCCAGAGTTTATCTGGCCCACTCTAGTGTCCTCACAATAGATAAAGGATAAATAAAAGAGAAGCGGTTATAATAAATTCATACGTATTTCAGCAGCTAGAAGACACAAGGGAGTAGTCTGATGCTTGTGCCTGGTCACGCATTCACCCAAATAGGACAACCGCCAAGCGGAATTGAGTGTTGGTGACTCAGATCCCACGAGCGGCATTGTACTGGTGAATAATTCTCTGTCAGATTCCAACCAAGCGTAAGTGTAATCTTCCCTTCATTTACATAGAAGTATCAAGTTGTAAAAGATAAATTGTGTTTATATGTAGAACAGAGTGAGGCTCTTGACTCTTCATTCGTTGTGACAGCAACCCCGCTTATAAATTCCTGCGCGAACACACACACACACACACACACACACACACACACACATCATTTCCTAAACAACCCCTAGGAGGCAGTATTGCCACTGTTGAGAACCACTGGCTTGGTGATCAGGGAAGTACCCCCCAAAACATGGGGAGTGCCTCTAGCTGCCTTCTAGTACTTCTAGAAAGCATCAGCTTCTCCAGGTAATTACCTAACGCCTCCCCAACCTCAAAATCCAAGACCTGCATACCTGGTAGCCAGATTGGATGGCAATAAGGTAGACGCCCGTGGCAGGTGGCTCTGCCCTGGATTCCTGCGTGACAACGTGCCTATTAACTCTGACCTCAGATCAAACAATCGTGCAGCCCACCACAGTCAGTCTGGGAGAAGCAGGCAAAAAGGGACCCCTGGCCCCTGGCTCGTTCTCCTGTGCCAGCCTCCACCCCACCCGCCTTGCCAGGCTACGGAGCAAAGGCCCGGTGGCTAAGCCCACAGCAGATCCTCATGGAGCAGGGCTGGGATTGTACCAGCCCCTGGGATTATTTGGCAATCGGGGGTGTCAAGACGCTCCCGGTTCGGACTCTCATTAACTAAACGTTCTGGTTACTTGATGGTTAATCCACCATTCTATTTGTTTCGATGCTTGTGAAAGTTTTCTAAAACTCGTGAATTCACCCTTTACCCAAACACCACTGGCTTAGTTAGCAGGCAAGATTCCTTCTCCTTTCATCTCTTTTCCAGTTTCCCATAGTGGAATCGTAATATTTTTGTATTAATAGAAATGCATTTAGTAAACACACAAGCCCAGTTCTCTGGCTTCCTGAAAGCACATTGCAGAGAACTGAGCTTCTGTTTTAAGACGACTGCCACATTTGGGGCTCCTCCTGCCTCGCCACGGTGCCTGTGCAGGCCTCAAAGACTGGGTTTCATGTGGAGTCAGATCTCAGGAAATGTCCTGAAAACGTCATTGACTTTTCTGGTTTCCACAAACTTTTTTCTACAATAAATGGAGTGTGTGCGCTGTGTCCGTTGGAAGGCTGGGGTGGGGGGGGGGTCTTTTGAGAAGCAGACAAAGGTGGAATCCCATATGCAATGGATTCTATTAGAGGAAAGGCCTGTGTTGGACAGTGTGGAAGGAGCCAGGACGGGCTGGAAGCTGTCAGGCAGCAATGCAAGTATTACCTGGAGTGCCTATCAGGATACGTAGGTCGCTGGTAAAATATTAGCTAGATCTATGAACAAGTGAGTACACGAGAAAGACAACAAAATTGGATACGGTGAAGAGACTTGGCACAAACGATCATTAAAACATTTTTTTAATCAAATCCGTTATGGTTAAGATTGCTCTACAGGTTCAGGGGAAGCGGGGGGCTGGCCGGCTCAGTCAGTGAAACATGCATCAGGGTTGTGAGTTTGAGCCCCATGTTGGGCGTAGAGATTTCTTAAAAAAAAAAAAAAAAAGAAAGAACTGGGGCACCTGGGTGGCTTGGTCGGTTAAGCGGCCGACTTCGGTTCAGGTCATGATCTCGCGGTCCGTGAGTTCGAGCCCCGCGTCGGGCTCTGTGCTGACAGCTCAGAGCCTGGAGCCTGTTTCAGATTCTGTGTCTCCCTCTCTCTCTGCTCCTCCCCTGTTCATGCTCTGTCTCTCTCTGTCTCAAAAATAAATAAACGTCAAAAAAAAAAAAGAACTTTAGGGGAAATTTATTAATATTTAATAGAATTCTACACTTTTATTGTGTTACAGGGTCTCTGCAAATCAGGGTCTCTGATTTGGTGGGCTTTCTCAATTAGCCAACCGACTGCTGACCATGGGAGGCTTCTACATTTCTTGCACACGATACAACTGCATTGGCCACTCATTTGTCATGTGGGATAATAATGAAAACACCAGGGCGCCTGGGTGGCGCAGTCGGTTAAGCGTCCGACTTCAGCCAGGTCACGATCTCGCGGTCCGTGAGTTCGAGCCCCGCGTCGGGCTCTGGGCTGATGGCTCGGAGCCTGGAGCCTGTTTCCGATTCTGTGTCTCCCTCTCTCTCTGCCCCTCCCCCATTCATGCTCTGTCTCTCTCTGTCCCCAAAATAAATAAACGTTGAAAAAAAAAATGAAAAAACAAAAAAATGAAAACACCAAGATGTGTCTGGGATGGAAAGCGTTTGTGAAGGTCAATTTAGGGTCCCGGTTAGGTCCTTTCATTTCATAAATATTTTTTTAAGTTTATTTGTTTTGAGAGAGAGGGCAAGAGTGAGCATGAGTGGGGGAGAGGCAGAGAGAGAGAGAGAGAGAGAGAGAGAGAGAGAATCCCAAGCAGGCTCCATACCATCAGTGCAGAGCCCAATGTGGGGCCTGAGCCATGAACTGTGAGATCGTGACCTGAGCCAAAGTCAGATGACGTGAGATCGTGACCTGAGCCAAACCCACGGAGCCACCCAGGTGCCCCTCAGAAATATTTTTTAAGAATGGTTTCAGAACCTTGTTGAAATCATAAATGGTCTATTTTGACTTCATCTGTATTTGGCAAAGATATCAACATGTTATACGTATATTTTATGACGATATGACTATATTTTATAACTATATACATATAGCTATATATACAGTTATACATGGAATAATTTTCTAGATCCCAAAGGAAAAAGATCAGCCAAAGGGTTTTGGTTTTCTGTCCAAGACATGCTAGGGAATATTCAGCTATCGCCCACATTGTATTTCTGCTGAAGGAAGCATGCGTTTTAAAATTTAATTTGTCCAAGCCCATCTCCGATCCCGGGCCATTCCATGTGGTTAATCCATCATGCAGAATTGCCTGCAAACCCTTAACTGCCCCAGCCCCAGCCGGTGGTCCGGGAAATCACCCGCTCTGGAGCCACACGGTCTCCGCCCCAGCTCTCCCTGCCTCCCACAGGGATCGGAGCAGGCCCTCCGCCTCCATGAGGCTCCAGTTCCCACCTCTAAAGGAAGGTCCTAACGATAAAGTTTGGGGGTGATAGTGGGGTGGTCCGGAGCCGACGACCAACAAAGAATTCTTGAAGACGTCCTTGGTGCAAAAAGGTGATTTTATTAAAGCATGGGGACAGGACCCATGGGCAGGAAGAGCAACACTGGGGTCGTGATGGGTAACTCATTATATACCCTCAGGTTGGGAGGGGGTCAGGGATAGAGGAAGTCCCCAAGGTACTTTGGAAGCAAGGTTTCCAGGACCTTGAGGGGCTAGCTGTTGCTAGGAAAATGCCATTTATTACCATTTAATAAAACCCCAGTCATGAGACCCTTTAGATATATATCGATCGGGGAGCCCTAAACTCGGAGTAGGATTGCCCGCATATATCTTGGGGCAGTTGAGATAAAGGAAGTTGACTTACAGGATCCTCGAGGTTGGGACAATGTTAAGCTAAGGTTCTCTTCTGCCCCCGGCAAAGTGTCCTCTTGGAGGCAGCTGAGCTCCTAGAGGGAGGTCACTCGGCCAGTCTCAAGGACCTGTCAGGGGGCTATAGGCAGTAAGGGAGGTTACTTTTTCATTTAGCTTAGTTTCCCACGTCACCATGGCAAGCACTTAAACCCCAGCGTCCGAGGAAGATCACACCGAGCCCACGTGGCGTGGGGGCGGGGGGGGGTGCTAGCTTGTGTTGTACCCCTCAGCCTGCCTCGTGCTCCCTCTTCACTAACGCCTGCTCCAAGCTCTTATCATGAGGCTCACAGGGGACAGGGTGTTACAGCTCCTCACTCGCAAAGGACACCACGAATGGATGCTCTCTCCCGGCTAGCTGCGTCCTCACAGCGCTGGAAAGTTCTGTTCTGGAAGCACTTTGGTCATTGTCCCCTCCGAGGACCTCCATCCTCAACATCCACCGTGCAAACAGTGCATGGTGGATTTAATTACCTCTGAAATGACAGGCATGTTATTTCCCATTTTAACATCTGCAGAATCGAACGCATCTTACCGATCAAAGCCATTTCATAATTGCTGTCAACCGGGCGACAGTCTGCCCGTATCTGTCACCACCTGTGCATCTTCCAGTTACCCACAGCTGTTCGTGTTGCCATCATCACTTCCATTGAGTCATATGCGTTCTTGGTACTCACGCACCCTTTGAGATGGCCTCGAGAGCATTCCACCGTGCCTCAACGTTGAAACGAAACGTTACTGGGTCCACCAAGAGGCACCGAACGAGAGCAACTGGGCGTGGATTTGCCACTAGTAAAGGAAATATTCTTCGGCAAGTAGACCGCGTTTCTGTATGTTCTTGCCGATCGCTTCAAAAGACCCAAGACTTGTGGATACCCACAAGCAAGTGGAGGCTGGTCACCTTTTGTTTACTGAGCTAAGGCTTGCTTACCAAGAAACGCAACCAACCGAAGGCAGAAGAACAGGCCAGATCCCTCAGAATGGATGAGAGATGTCAAAGCAACGCGAGACCAGTGAGAATCACTACGTGCGTCGCAAAGGACTGTTGTCAAGATGGGGTCAGGGTTTAAGGGGCGGTGGGTTTTCTTTCTTGGAGATAGTCCAGCTAATGACGGGTCTTACCATCCGAGGTCTCTTAGACTTGAGAAGGCATAGCGTTCTCCCTTTTGGAAAGAAAATAAGTAAAATCAGCATGATGCGAGTACCGTCTCTGGTCTGAAGTCGCACTGGGATCCGGAGATGACAGGAGCGCCAGAGCGGTGGACCCTGCTGTCCCCAGGAGTGGCGGTAGGGGAGGGACCTCTGCCTTCCCTCCTGATGGCTTTGCCCTTCATGATTCCTCCTCCTCGCAAGGCCCCGCTGCGCTTCCGGCTCTGAGACACCCTTTCATCCTTGTAGATGGAGCTCACTCTACCTTCTTCACTTTCCTCATTGGCTGGGTTCTTCTCCTGCGGTCATGATAGTCTTGCTGAGGCATGAGTCCTGCTACCTACCCTCACCCGTTAGTCTGCGTCCCCAGTTTGGATTCCTCTTTCTCAAGGAGTGATCATGAGTTCTACGGACTCACCCACTTCCTTGTTTAGACTCTGGACAGCCCAAGATGCGCAGGTGGTGATCCGGAGGAAGTGAGAACCTTCTGACTGAGAGATCACCACCACAACCACCCTGACTCTCCCCGCGGGTTGGCCTATGGTTTGGGGTAAGATAGTTAACATTAAGCATTTAAATAACCATTTAATATAGGGCAAAAAAATTAGTTATCTGAAGTGACCGAGTGTGGTGTGGCCTACTTAGATAAATGTTCTGATTATTAGATAAATATCACACACTCCATAAGCAAATAAAAATACAAAGAACGGTAACAGAACGCTTTACTCTGAGCACAACTGAACCTTGCGAGATGTTATGGTTCTTTGTTGTAAATATCAACTGTCTTCATCCTGTAGGGTGGAAACTCCAGGTTCAATAAAGAGGCCTGATTAATAGAATGCTAAATCAACATTTCCTGTCTGGGTTTTAGAAGAAACTTCTGAGAAGTTAGTTGTATATTCAGTGTGCCTTTCATTAGTTTCAAGTTTTATGTCTCCTCTAAAAATGATAAGGACAGGGGCGCCTGGGTGCCTCATGTCCACTGAGCATCTGACTTTTTTTTTTTTTAATGTTTATTTATTGTTGAGAGAGACAGCATGAGCGGGGGAGGGACAGAGAGAGAGAAGGCGACAGAGGATCCCGAGCAGGCTCTGTGCTGAGAGCAGACAGCCTGATGTGGGGCTCAAACTCACAAACTGCGAGATCATGATCTGAGCGGAGGTGGGACGCTTGGCTGACTGAGCCTCCCAGGCGCCCCTTGATTTCTGCTCAGGTCACGATCCAGGGTCATGGGATCGAGCCCCACATTAGGCTCTGTGCTGAGTGTGGAGCCTTCTTGGGATTCTCCCTCTCTCTCTCTCTCTCTCTCCCCCTCTGCCCTCTTCCCCGCTTGTTTTTTTTTTTTTCTCTCTCTCTCTAAAATAAAAATAAATAAATGTAAAAAATAAAATTAAAATGACGAGGACAGAGGTCATTTCCCTGAAGCTGCTCGTGAAGCTGAATGAGGTTAGAACATCCACATTCCCCTCCTCACGGAAGCACATTACCATCTCCAGCGCTGCGGGCCGGAGGCAGAGTCTCCTTTCCAAGGAGTGAACCCTGGATGCCCAATGATTATCTAGAACCCGCCCCCCCCCCACGCAGGGGAGCTCTTGGCGCTGGGGCACAAGTGGGGCCCAGCCTTACTGTTGCCACTGCAATTCCAAGGGCAGGGAGGCGAGGCAGGCCGGAGAACGTAAGAAAGCTGAGTGTTCCGGTAAAGCCGGAGACTGGGATTTCTGACCCTTGTATGCAGAAAAGGATGGGGCCGTGTGGCCCTGGGGCACATTAAGGCCCCACAGGCAGAGCGCGCGTTTGAGAATTAAACCATCCATAAGGGAAGGCGTCATAAATGGGCCGTGACTGTGGCAAACGTTTACGTTGGGCCACAGAGGTCTGGATTTGCTAAGCGTCACGGGTGAGTGGATGATGGGCGTCGGAGCCAGGAGGTAACCAGACTCCTCCGGGCTCTGGAGTGTTTGCACGTCAATAAAACTCCCCCGGGGTGATCTGGTGGTGGCCGAATGGGACAGTATAAAAAACCCCCGCAGAGAGACTCCAGCCTCGTTGTCTTTTTAAATAAAATCGGGTGGGCGGGGGCGGGGGGGGGGTTCCCCTCTAAAAGATTTGGGGGGGGGGGGCCTTTTGTGGCAAATTATGAATTCCACTTAGGAACCAAACAGAACGGGCTTGAACATACCGCTCTCTGAAGCTGGAAGGACAGGCCGCCCGCGCTGGCTTTGCTCACCACCCGTCCCCTCGCGGAAGAGACAAATCACCCCTGTGGTCTCGTTGCCCTGGCTCACCCCTTGAGAACCTCCTTTTTCTCTCTTCCCTGCTCCCCTTCCTTTATGTACATTTGGTTCCCACAGGCTTCCTTTATCAATATTTCAATTGGTCGCTGCTGACCTATACTTGAATCCAAATATTTGCCCTATTCAGCGTGAATTGTGCATTCAGCCAAACGCTTGATTACGTCTGTGCTCTTTTGAGCACACTGAATGGGCTACTTGACTAGGTAATGCCGATACAGCCTGGTCATTAGTAGTATTTGTTCGCGCTGACGAGATGCCACAAGGAAAGAAGGAGAGAGAAGAAGGGGTTTATGTCCGGGTTTCCTCCCAGCGCAGCCACGGGGGCAGAGAACGAAATTGTGTACTTTCCGGGGCGTGATTGCAAACTGTCTCCGTGCTCTTCGGAACAGACTCGGGGTCCAGCGTGAACCAAACGAGCCAGCAACCAAAGGGGATGAAAAGCCCTGAAGGCTCACGGTTGAAGTTGCTCCTTGGCAAATCGTCCCCCGTAAAACGAATATGGTATTTTTCGTGGTGGCCGGCGTGCTAATTTCCATCGTTCAGCTGAGGACACAAAGAATGAAATCGAGCTTTCCACCCCACTTGCCTTCCGTCACCACCCGTCCCTGCAATGCCGCACAAGCGTGGCACTTTGCCCCCCACACAGGCTGACCTTTTGTGAAAATCCGCAGGACGGCACGCTTTCCCACTGTAATACGCTAAAGCATCATTCCTACAGTGACATATCCACCTACAACGTGCCCAGGACTGAGTTGTGTTGCAGAAACACTTGGCGTGGAAGAAACCGGAGTTAAAATTCTTGGCCCCGACCTAACGGAGGAAACCAGCACAGGTCCCCGAGGATTTTGCCAGAAACAAGAGTGGCTTTGAAAGAGACGTGAATCTGGCCAGCACCCCAGAGCAGGAAGTGGTAGTAAGAACGTACCTGTGTGTTTGCACTTGCCCTCGAGGAGTTCACGGCTGGTTGGAGGAGGCAGACCCGCAAAGGGTGCAGAAAAGGCAGGAATGACAGTATACATTGTCATCGGGGCAACATACAAAGTGAGGTAATTACGGACCCAACCAAAGTGTGCATGAAAGGACTCCTGTCCTCCAGGAGTCCGTTAGAGGAGATCATTCACAGACACAAACAGTATCCCAGGCAGACTGTGTTTTAAAAGATGACAAGGCAACGTGGCTATTCAGAGCCACGAGAAGTCACGTCCAAGTACGCTGGGTATGTCTAACCTATGTTTTTTAAAGCCTTGCTTGAAGCCCATGGCTCCGCCATACCCGGAAGTTCACACCGTGCATATTTTACATTTGTCTGAAGAGTTTACAGAATTCTTTGAGTATGTCCCACATAGCGCTTTGATTAAAAGTGGGTTTGCTAGGTGCACCTGGGTGGCTCCGTCGTTTAAGCGTCCGACTCTTGACTTGGGCTCAGGTCATGATCTCGCTGTTTGTGAGTTCGAGCCCCACATCGGGCTCTGTGCTGGCAGTATGGAGCCTGCCTGGGAGTCTGTCTCCCTCTCTCTCTGCCCCTCCCCCACTTGCTCTCTCTCTCTCTTTCAAAATAGAATAAAAATAAAACTTTAAAAAAAAGTGGACTTGGCTGCCTGACCTCCCTGTTTCTTTTATACTAATGCCCTGTTTTATTTCTTTTAGCATCTTATTTATTTCTGAGAGAGAGAAAGAGAGCACAAGCCAGGGAGGGGCAGAGAGAGAGAGAGGGGGAGACAGAGAATCGGAAGCAGGCTCCAGGCTCTGAGCTGTCAGTGCAGAGCCTGATGCGGGGCTCGAACTCACAAACCGTGAGATCGTGACCTGAGCCGAAGTCATCGGACTCTCAACCGACTGAGCCACCCAGGCGCCCCTAATGCCCTGTTTTATAAAAGAGGAGCGGGATGGACAGAAACGGATGTCTCTTAAGCACTTACTGCGCACCAACCGTTGAACTAGACAGTTTCAACTTTGTTTCTCATTTACTTATGTAAAAGATTTTCACTTACTCCTTTGTTCTTGATTCTGTCAATGCGGTACTTACATGATTTCTCCTCTGACTTTTGAAACGTACATATTATCTTCATCTTAACAATGAGAGATGCAAGTGACTTCCCTTAACGAGAAACTCACCTTGACATCCGGTGTTGCTCTGTGGTCAAGAACACCACAGAGCAAGGGCGAGACATTGAAGTGGCCCGTACATATGGTCTTTTATTTAGGGGGTGGGGAAAGGGACGGTATCAGAGAGCTGACTCAGAATTTTTTTTTTTTTCTGATAAATATCCACCAGTGATCAAACTGTTACTGCTTGACGGTCTTTGGAAGGAAAAGGATTATATGAACAAAAAATGAATAAATAAATATTGTGCTAATAAGAGCGTACGAACATGATTTAGATAATAAATCACTATATTACTAATAATTGTGATGACAGAAGAGTAAGGCCCATCACTTATAATGAGGTTAAATAATAGCTTCCTTTTTTTAATGTTTATTTATTTTTGGGAGAGAGAGAGAGAGACAGAGAGCCCATGTGCACACACATGCACATGCGGGCGTGTAGGGGAGGGGCAGAGAGAGAGGGAGACACAGAATCTGAAGCAGGCTCCAGGCTCTGAGCTGTCAGCACAAGGCCTCATGACCTGAGCTGAAGTTGGATGCTTAACCAACTGAGCCACCCAGGCGCCCCTAAATAATAGCTTCTAAAAACATTTGTATTGCACCTGTCATTCTGGAGGGCTGCCAAACAAAGTACCATAAAAGGGGTGGCTTCGAACGCAGAAACTTACTATCTCACAGTTCTGGAGGCTAGAAGTCAAAATCAAGGTGTTGGCAGAGGCATGGTCCCTGTGAGGACTCTGGGGGAGGCTCCATGGGTTAAGTCCACCCTATCCTGTTAGGACCTCATCTTGACTAGTTACATCTGTCGTGACCCTCTTTTTAAATAAGGTCACATTTCCAGATATTGGGGGTTAGGACTTCAAACTCTCTTTTTGCGGGGAACACAAGTCAACCCATTTGCCAATGGCCTTGAAGCAACTTGGTATCTTATGTGGACTACACGGCCAATACAATACAATATGTTTCTAATTCTAGAACTGAATCACAGTGGTCTAATGATTTATTGATAGCAGTGATGTGCCAACAGAAAATCCTCAGTTAAGGGGAAGCACACAAAAAAGGTGCTTCCCAAACCCTTCTCTTCTGGTATCAGAAGCCTGAGGTCATGTCTAAAGATTGCACTGATGGAGTAAGGGGAAGGGGAGCGGCACGGCTGGAGACACCATTGTGTAGAACATTACATTTAATGAGGTATGTTGTCCACATCGCTGTGCCTGACACGTCAGGAAGACCAGAAGGCTCACAATCCAAGCCAGCCGAGGTTTTAACCTTTCTCAATGTCACGCGCGCGCGCGCACACACACACACACACACACACACACACACAGATCATAAACAGGGAAGGAGCGGGAAGCTGATTTAAGTAAAACACCAGCCAACATGAAGGAAGCTTTCCCTGAGAAGATCCGGCATTCCCAGCTCTCCCAAACCCGAGTATGCTTCATGTTTCCAAGTCAACAAAATAAGGGCCTTGATCCAAAACACACAGTGGCCATTTCAACAATGAGCAAGTCCAGTAAATTCTAACCAAAGACCAGAAAAATATTGGTGCTTACATTGGCAAGAAGGATTATTTGCTAAAACAACTAATATTATATTAATGAAGGGAGATAGTTTGTTTTGCAAATAAATAGTTCTTTATTTCTTTTTTCAAGTAATATGCTTGGCTGTGACAACAAAGAAGAGGTTAAAATTTGTAGATTATCTGATGGAATTACGTGGATTTGATGTAAAAACAAAACCCCACATTTTCCCCATCGTCAGGATTTTTTTTAATCTCAAGGGCTCAGAAATGTATAAAGTCTATAGTGGCATGATTTTTATAGTGACATGATTAATATCTGGTAGTTTTAAGAGAGTTATTACTTAAAATATGATCTTGTAAACCATACATATTAAAGTATATGAATTAGGGGCGCCTGGGTGGCGCAGTCGGTTAAGCGTCCGACTTCAGCCAGGTCACGATCTCACGGTCTGTGAGTTCGAGCCCCGCATCAGGCTCTGGGCTGATGGCTCGGAGCCTGGAGTCTGTTTCCGATTCTGTGTCTCCCTCTCTCTCTGCCCCTCCCCCTTTCATGCTCTGTCTCTCTCTGTCCCAAAAATAAATAAAAAACGTTGAAAAAAAATTAAAAAAAAAATAAATAAAGTATATGAATTAATACAAAAACATGTGAATTGATGCATCTTTCCAAGATGTGGAAGGAGTTTAGCTAGGTTCAATAAATGGTTATTTTTAATACCATCTTTTCCTTATGAAGGGGTCCAGAATAAGCCACGGTGGCATAAAAATTTTGTTAAGCTGAAAGCATTTAAGTTCCTGAAACCCCTTATCTGCCTAAAAGCAGGGTCTCCTAAAAAGGACTCGGTTGTCATAAATCCTTTCCCCCTAGAGCAACTCTAATCTCTACTTGGAGGGGAAGTCTCCACCACACCCAAACCTACACGGCCACAAAACTATCATATCTCCCGTCTATTCTCCCAAGGGCCATTTGTTTTTAAATGCCCTTTCTTCCTCTTCTCCACCCTGTTTCTAAGAAGCCATTTGTTCTCCCAGAGGTGCCCCTCTGCCCCTCCCCATCTCCTATTAAAATGTCTTTTGTCAGTTTCACTGGCAGGCCTCAAGTATAGAACCTAAGAGAGTAGAGGGAAAATATTTTCTCCCCAACATTTACTCTCTGAAACTTGTAAGGCCCTGTTTATTTGTGTACTCTTTTCCTATGTCATCTCATCCTTACAGATTGGTTTTGTTATTCCCCTTGGACAAATGAGGTGGCTGAGACTGAGAAAACGGAAGTAATCTCTTCGTGGTAGAGGTGGGATTTTTAAAGCAGATCTATCTGACCCAAGTCCCATACTCTTTCTGTGGAGCCCCTTTGTTGTTTAGATGGTGGGGTTTTTTTTAAAGATTTTATTTTTAAGTAATCTCTACACCCAGTGCGGGGCTCCAACTCACAACCCTGAGATCAAGAATCCCACGCTCCACCGACTGAGCCAGATAGTCGGTTATGGTTTTGATGGTTATGGCCATAAATTCAGATTTAAAAAAACTGACCTACTCCATCCACTTGTGATTCGCATGTGTGACATGTAATAACCCATGTGCTACATGATTATATATACATATGTGTATATATATATATATATTGTGTGTGTGTGTGTGTGTGTGTATCTCACTGGGCAATATATTTCAGATAGGAGAGTATTTAGTATTACCTGGCAATGTAAACTTTCCTTTATTTACACATTCAGATTGAGCCAACGTAAACCCACTTGAAACTCTGGATGTTACAAAAAGGCAGCTCTGTCCTCAAAACTGGAGTATAAGGGTGCTCCCCCCAGCTTGTAGCGTAGTAGCTTCTGGTCCTGCGTTTGCCACTAGTTTTTTTTTTTTTTTTTTTTTTTTTTTTTTTTTTTTTAGTAAATCCCTCAGACTCCCTGAACCTCTGCTTTTTCACCAGGCACTTAATATCTAAGCCTTCCTTCCTAGGATTGTTGTCTCGGATGAGAAAATGTCAAGGAAAGAGGTTTCTAAAGGTTAAATCCCCACAGTGCTATAACTTTAAAAATCATTATGAAACACGCCAGTGGAGCTCCCATATCTGGTGCTCCCCGGGCTGAGGTGTTAGGTCAACCACCCGCTTGCTCGGTCCACACACTTAAGGGTTTGTTTTTCCCTGGAAACAGAGGCATGCATGGCGCCCCTCAGGACTCCTGCTAGAAAGCACGGATAATAAATTATTAAGAGAACAAAGACTGAGCTCATCGAAAAGCTATTGCTCTGTGGGTAAATACAACCCCACTGTGTATTAAACAAAAATTAAACCCCATTTTCTTTTTTTATAGTTAACTTGCCATCAATTCAAATAGAGGGAACAAGGCACTGGACACAGTTAATAGTCTGCAGACCGGCCAGGCCCGGCTTTGAAAGCATTTAAGCTTCTCTGAAGTGCTTCTTGTGCCCAATTATAACTCACTACTTACCATCTTCATAATTTAAATCTGTCCGCCCCTTAGGGGGGAAAATTTTTTGCTAATCAAAGCCATGAATGCACCTTTTTCCTTTTGACAGCATTAAATTAAAGCTAAATGGTCGGTTTTGAATGAGTTACTGTGGAGAATAAAGGCATTAATGAGGTAATTTCATTATGGAGACTCATCCAGGCCTATGTGAAAGCGAGGGAAGTAAGCGGAGGGGAAAGCGGCGGAGGAAATTAGGGTTCCTTCCACCCTAATTAATGTTTGGGGGCATTTAGTACAGGCACCAAATTAACTGCTCCAAAGAACGCTCATTGAAAAAAAAAATACATTGTTGCCCTCCTGTGTAATTAGAAGACACTACAAGGAGAACCCTCTGTGAGGATAAAGCCAGGCTTTAACTGAGTCGGCTGCTCCCAGGGAGCTCGCCATTAGGGAGGCTGAAGTTTAGGGAAGCACCAGGCGGACAATATAGGATTGTTTAGGTCCAGGCTCCGGGAGCTGTAAACAGGTAGCCTCTGAATAAGGAATTATGAGACTCCCAGGAGGCCTGTCTTCCCAGCAAAACAGTCTTAAATGCATCCAAAAGGAAGAAAGAAAGGTGAATAGGCCCAGAGTGGTTAGCAAAGAGAATGGTCAATGCTTGTCTTAAGTGATTACAGGAGGTTGTGCCGGCCTCTCTCATTGAGTTATCTTTACACTGCTTTTGTCTCCTCTAATTGGAGCTGATGAGGTGCTAATTGGAGGCCTTTTTTAAAAGCCCACTACTTTAATCATTGGAAAATCTGGGGAGACTGAGGGAGTGGAGTTAATGAGACCAAAAAAAGAAAAAAAAGAGAGAGAACTATGAAGTGTAGCCTGACAATGAATAAAGCTGTCATTTGTGTGTGTGTCCAGGAGGGGTGAAAGGGGAAGGTTCGGTGGGGGAGACAGGGGCGCGTCGGAGAGATTGGATTTCCAGATCTTTCCAGAGCATCTTCCCAGGTTAGCCAGGACGGGAATCATCTGGTTAGTCGGGCTGTGTCCCCCACCCCCTTAATTCCCATATTGGGCTGAATTCGGGCTAAAACCTTTGTGTTCCAACTCCCTGGCTCCCCTTCAACCCCGCAGGGAGAGACTGTATGGAGACAGGCATGCGTCATCCCGACCTCTGTCCCTCTTCTCAGAGAAAAAAGTTTTTGGATGTGATTTGCCATTTCTTCTTGCTGCGAAGGAGTCTCCATCTCAGACCTGCCCAGGAACGGAGTGATACGCGGTCATGAAAATTTGTCTTCAAGGAATATGAACTAGTGAAAAGAAGGGAGAAGTGACTTGCCAGTGCTGCTTCTGAGGGTTGAATGTGTTGATCTGTTGTGTTTTTTTTTTGTTTTTTTTTTTTTTTGCTTCTTCTTTATACTTTTCTATGCTTCCCAAATCTTTAGCATGAGCCCGTGTGACTGTTATCAGCAGCAAAACAGCATCTTAATCCCTTCAGTCAAGGTGACTGTTTAAAGTTGTAAGTAGCAACGAAGAGGGTGTTGCTGACAGGAGAGGCGTGCTGTGGAGCAGGGGGCTTCCAGAAACACCTTCTGGCGGGCGGGGCGCCTGGCTTGCCTGCTCTCGCTGTGTAACAGGACCCCGTGGAAAGGATGCCAGGTGGACCCGGAGATAAGCATCGACCCCGTGGCTACACAGGCTGCGGTTCACCTCTCCCTTCCCAGCCCTCTTGGAGGATTTAGAAAGTATGCCAAGGGATTTAGCACTTTATATATTATCTCGCACTGTCGTCAAACGCTTCTTGCAGCTTGCAGGTTAATTTCCCGACACATTGTAACTTCCTTTAGGGCGCTGACCCTGCCCTCCGTCTTCCGTTCCCACCTAAGGATTCAAGTGCTTAAGTTACCTTTCCATGCCGCCTTAATGTAAAATCTAGCCACCCCAGGGCCATCAGTCAAAGAAATAAGTCGACTGCCACAGCTCAGCTGGTAATACGAGCCCCCGACGGGAGCAAACCCTGGGGCGACTGTACTTTATCCTTGTGAAATGAGTCGACACGTGTCAAGTGCTTGGAATAGTGCCTGGCACAGACGTTAGGTGTCGATAACTGAAAGCCAACGCAAGGGGACCAAGAGACAGACAGGAACCCAGGGAGCAGACAGGGTCGTAAAAGGCAACAATGGTTGTGCAGCATCGGGTCTGAAAACTGTAAATCTAAGGAAGAGTTTGGTTTAGGGGGAGACACTCGGAATGAACCTCATTTAGGTCAACTGTGGGCCGAGAAGGCAGGCAGCCTGCCGGTACCCTGGCCCTGCATCGGTGAGACCACGCTCCGCGCGTGGAGACCCTTAGGATTGTAAGGCTGGGAAGATCCCTACAGGTGCCACTGTTCTGCGGGTGAAGTGATGAGCTTACAATCACCCAGGGCTGAGCCTGCCCCAGATTCTAGATCTTCAACCTGGTGGGTCAATGTTTGTTTGTTTGTTTGTTTGTTTTTCCCCTAATAACACGCAGCCCCAGAGGACCAGAAACGGGCCAGTCTCCTCCTGTGAAGTCCCTGGGTATGTTAGATTCGAACAGGAGGGCCCTGCTGTCCGTTGCACACACACACACACGTGCATCTGCACACACAGTCAGATACTTAGACCTATGTGTCAGCCCCGCCCCCAGGGGCAAAATCCTTCTTTAAGTGTACGTGGACAATTGGAACATCAAAAGGAAGGTCTCTGTGTGTCCGGGTGGCTCGCCATCAAACCACTGCATCTGGTCCCTCGCGCACCTGTGCATTCAGCATCGAACAAGTCCTGGGATGCCTGCAGAGCCCCATACCCTGAGCTGAGCACAGGGGCTATGAAGGTGAGCAAAACCCAACACCGCCTGCCCTCATGGAGCTTCTTGTCCAGGACGGGAGGCAGGCATTGCACAAAGACGGATGCAAGAATTGTCCTGATTCCTGATGCTGTCAGAAATGCTGCGGAGGAAAAGCTGTGGGTGATGTCGGAGTATGGCTCTCGTGGGACACGTTTCCCAAAGGCCTCCAGGTGACACTGAGGCAGGTGCTTGGAGCTACAGTCAGCAGACAGCAAAACCTCCCCTCAGCTGCCCTCAAAGCAGCTTCTAATGAGTTAATGAGCAGCCTGGGGATGGGGGTCGAGTAGGCGGGGGCGGGGAGCGAGGCCACACCGCAATCTGCAGAGCCTTCGCAGATGCTTCAGCAGGAGGCGGGGGACGCTATTTGCCAGTTGATTGCAGCTTCTGAAAGAACAAGTAGAAGGGTCAATCAATGTGGCCTCTGTTAGTTCGGTGGCCATATTTTTTAATATTAAAAAAAAAAAAAACCCGAACGTGTATCTCATGATGTTTATGTCTTACAAATGAATTTCATAAACTAAGGTGCACGGACAAAAATGAAATTGAACCTAGTTATATAATTATTTCATGGACTCCGTCGGAAAAAATAGCTCTGAGGTCTGAGACACAGGAGGGCCAGAAAGCAGAGACACCTCTCCCAATTTGATAAGGAAGAAAGGAAGATCCAGAAAGGCAAGTGACTGCCTCACAGATCGTGCCAATGGCAAGATGAGAGAACAGGGCTCCTGGGTGATAATGGAAGTGGAACAAAGTGCATCAAATACAATAAAGCCATGCGTTCAAAATGACATCATCCAACAGAATGCCAACAACAACGAAAACACATAGGTCACTCCTGGATGATGCCTGGGAACTAACTCTTTAGTTTGGAACTGTTGGAGGAGAGGGAGAAGAAGAGGGAGAAGGAAAGGGAGGAGGAGGAGGAGGAGAGGCGCCTGGGTGGCTTAGCTGGTTAAGCGTCCAACTCAATTTCAGCTCAAGTCACGAGCTCACAGTTCGTGGGATCCAGCCCCACGTTGGGCTCTGTGCTGACAGCATGACGCCTGCTTGAGATTCTCTCCCTCTCTCTCTGCCATCTCTCTCTCTCTCTCTTAAAATAAATAAATAAACCTTAAAAAAAAAAAAGAAAGGAAAGAATCAAGAGTTTTCCTGCCCTTGTAAGAACAGAAGATCAAATTAAATGGATGAGAAGTTGGTTTTCATAGAACTATCCAACTAATAAAGGACGTAGTGATGGAGTTAGAATATCGCCATCTCTCAGAATGTACCAAATGTGAGACATTCGCTGCCAAAGAAAAGGACACCGATGGTCCCCCTTCATTGCTCACTCCTGCTCCCAGTACCTCTTGAGAGCAGACTGTTTTCCTGCTCTGTGGTGGGTGCTGGGGGCATGTGAGAAGTCCAGTCGAGTCCTGCAGTCCTGGTCTACAGGGGGCGGTGCCGTGAGGGGGAGGACCCCGTGATCAGGGGAATCACAGAGTATACAAGAGGAGCACCGTAGGAGGTGCTCCTGAAACCTCCTGATTAGAGAAAAGCTTTGTGGAGCCAGGCCAGAATTAAGCAGAAGGAGGAGAACCCCAAGGCCCAAGGGTCTACAGGAGGACCTGTGGGCAATGGTAGAAGGAACTGACGATTTTCTGGAGAAGAGAAGCTTCGGAGTTCAGAGGTGAACCCGGTGCACACCGGGAAGGGGCCAGCTTCCTGGGGACCACAGAACTTGGGCAAGTTCGCGAGGTTAAGTGGTAGGTTTGGATAGACAGAGGCCATCTTGCCTGGGCATAGTTTTCACGTTCTTGCTTTTGTCATATTTCATTTTGCCTCTAGATGGTTTCGACAGCATTACTTACCATTTACTCGTGGGTTGGGTTTTTTTCTTAATTTTGATCAAAATATTTACCAAACACGTTCTATGTGCCGACAAAAATATCACCAGCTTATCACACCGATGAAACACTGGATGGGATGGCAGAAAGAATCGTCAGTGCCTTCTCAGAACCAGACCCCATTCGTCTCCTGGTAAAAGGACACATTCCTCACTGCCTATGAACTGTCCTTGCCCCAAATTCCAATGAGACCGGCTGGTGCTTCTGATGGCTCAGCGTTCCTAAAGGTGACCTTTGTGCAGGCCTCAGGAGTTCTCACTGTTTTGCAATAAACCCCTAAGTGGCCCTCCAACATCTCGTGGTCCTCCCATTTCCTCATCTCAAACCCCCAGAGCAATCCACGTAAAATAGGTATTTACGTGCGTCTCTCCCCTGGTCTTAAAAGGCCAGTCCCTGCCTTAGGTTGAATTGTATCTCCCCCACCTAAAACGAAAGACATGTTCTAGTCCCACCCCCCAGCCCCGTACCTTTGAATGAGACCTCATTTGGAAATAGGGTGTTTTCAGATGTATACAAGTTAAAATGAGGCTATCCTGGGTTAGGGTGGACTTTTGTTTATTTTTAAAAAAACACTTTTTTGGGGCGCCTGGTGGCACAGTCGGTTAAGCGTCCAACTTCAGCCAGGTCACGATCTCGTGGTCCGTGAGTTCGAGCCCCGCGTCGGGCTCTGGGCTGATGGCTCAGAGCCTGGAGCCTGTTTCCGATTCTGTGTCTCCCTCTCTCTCTGCCCCTCCCCCGTTCATGCTCTGTCTCTCTCTGTCCCAAAAATAAATAAAAAACGTTGAAAAAAAAAATTAAAAAAAACAACACTTTTTTAATGTTTATTTTATTTTTGAGAGGGAGACAGTGCATGAGCAGGGGAGGAGTAGAGAGGGGGAGACACAGAATCAGAAGTAGACCCCAGGCTCTGAGCTGTCGGCACAGAGCCTGACGTGGGGCTCAAACTCACAAACCACAGGACAATGACCCGAGCCAAAATTGGCCGCTTAACCCACTGAGCCACCCAGGCGCCCCTAAGTTTATTTATTTATTTTGAGAGTGACAGAGAGAGTGCAAGTGGGGGAGGGGCAGAGAAGGAGGGAGAATCTCAAGTAGGCTCCATTCTGTCAGCACAGAGCCCATGCGGGGCTCGAACTCACGAAATCATGAGATCCCGACCTGAGCGGAAATCAAGAGTGGGATGCTCGACCGACTGAGCCACCCAGGTGCCCCAGGGTGGACATCAATGACTAGTCCCCTTGTAAAAAAGAATCAAATTGAGACACAGAAACACACAGAGAAGCGGGCCATGTGAACAGAGACTAAAACGGACTGATATAACCACAAGAAATGCCAAAAACACACTGGCAACCACCAGAAGCTGGGAGGGCCGGCTTTCCCGCTCATCTGCAGGGATGACCCCCTCACACCCTGTGTCAGCTGCACTAAACCAATCACAACTCCCCAAGGAAGCTAGGTCTTGCACACCTCTGACCTCTGCACATACTGTCCCCTCTGGCTACAACGACTGCCATCCCTCTCCTGATCTACTCGGATGTCCCCCGGTCTTGGAACCCTCACATTTCCTCCCGGGCAAAACTAAAGTCCCTCTGGGACCCCAGAGCACCTTGTGCCCACCTCTTCCTTTGTGTTTGGCAGGGGGCACTGCAGCTGGTTCCCTACCAGATGTGAGCTCTGCCACTGCAGGGAGAACATCTTACTCTCTCCATGATCCCAGTGCTCTGCCGAGTAGGGGTAACTGTCAGCTAATGGGATCCAGTGACTCCGGGGTTCCAAGCATTTCTCCGAGTCTTTTCCATGCATTGACTCAACTCCTTCTCACAACTCTGAATCGGAATCTCGTGTTTTACAGTTGAGAAAACAGAGGCGTAGAAGGTTAAGTGACTTGCCCCGTTATCACACCCAATAAACGGTGGTGGCATTATTCAAGACCACTCTAGACCCAGAGCTTTCATATTCTACTCCCTCTCAGGACACGGAGCCATGGCAGGTGACCAGGAGACTGGACGAGGGTGGAGGACCAATAAGTGAATGGATTTGCCAAACTTCTCTTCAGGGGTGTTCATAATCTAAATCTAACCAATGCATGGTTCTCCTGTGCTTCCCACGTTACCAGCCCCAGCGTTGGAAACGCAGTTCGAGAATGTGTCTGAGCCATGTTGAATGGAATGACGATCCAACCGGATGGTTTCTGTGTGATCTGTAGTCTACCCACCCCTACATGAATCCAGTTACCAAAATTGACTTTCTGTCCCCAGAGCTCCCTCTGGCCATGGCTTCTAACTCCCTGATTTTTTTTTTTTTATCTCTTTTACCTTTTTTCAGTTCCTCTGCTCGACCTTGTTGAACTGCATGCTACTTGATTCAGATCTAATTTAGGCAAGAACGTTCTAATTTTAGCTTCCAGCAAGTTACTACCAGGTCTGTTAGCGTGTGTTTTCTCAAAGCAATGTATGTGCATTTTGAAGTTTCACTAGCCTGGGGCACCCGGGTGGCTCAGTCGGTTAAGGGGTTAAGCAACTGACTCTTGATTTTGGCTCAGGTCATGACGTCACGGTCTGTGAGTTGGAGCCCCACAGCCGGCTCTGCAGTGGCAGTATGGAACCTGCTTGGGATTCTCTCTCTCTCTCCCTTGCTCTCGGCCCTGCCCCCACTTGCTCTCTCTCTCTCTCTCTCTCTCTCTCAAAATAAATAAAGTTTTAAGTTTATTGTTAAAAAAATAAAGTTTGGGGCGCCTGGGTGGCGCAGTCGGTTGAGCGTCCGACTTCAGCCAGGTCACGATCTCGCGTTCCGTGAGTTCGAGCCCCGCGTCGGGCTCTGGGCTGATGGCTCAGAGCCTGGAGCCTGTTTCCGATTCTGTGTCTCCCTCTCTCTCTGCCCCTCGCCCGTTCATGCTCTGTCTCTCTCTGTCCCAAAAATGAATAAACGTTGAAAAAAAAAAATTTAAAAAATAAATAAATAAATAAAGTTTTACTATCCTGATCATTCATGAAATGTTACAAAATCAAAATACAGTTTCGCAACCACACACTACACCCACGAGTGGCCCTTGAGGAAATACGATCTGATGTGTCTTCCACTCATATTCTTTACAGTTCTTTTTTTTTTTTTTTTAAATTACGGTACAACGCACGTAACATAACATTTGCTATTAGTGACAGTTAGTACACTTAGAGGGTCGTATGACCATCCCCACTATCTAGTTCCTGAACATTGTCACCACCCCTAGCTGGAATCCTAGACCCATTAAGCAGTCGGTCTCCATTCGCCACCACGGCCTTCCCCCACCCCCGCCCGGCCCCTGGTAACCACCTGTCTGCTTTCTGTCCCTGTAGATCTGCCTATTTTGAATGCTTCGTATAAATGGAGTCACATAGTATATGACCTAGCGTGCCTGGTTTCTTTCATGTAGCATGCATGACATTTTCAAGGGTCGATTGTATTATAGCCCATATCAGCTCTTCATTTCTTTCATGGCTGGGTAATAATATCCCTTTGCATGGATTAACCACCTTTTGTTTCCCCTTGGCCAGTCAATGGACATTTGAGTTGTTTCCACCTTTTGGCTCTTGTGACTAAGTGCCATTACAAACATTCACGGACAAGTTTTCCTTTGAACACCTGTTTGCAATTCTTTTGGGTATGTGCACTCGGGAGTGGAGTTGCTGGGTCATATGCTAACTTATGTTTGCGTTATTGAATGGCAGCCAAACTGGTTTCCATGACGACCGCAGCATTTCACATTCCCACCAGCAATGAACTAGCGTGCCCACTTCTCTATAAGCTCACCAACACCTTTTTTTTTTTTTTTTTTTTTTCAATTATCGTCCCCTTAGGAGGTGTGCCTCGGGGTCTTTTAAAATCACAAATACAATCACAGCCGTGCTTCTCAAAGTTTTACCTACACGTGCAGCACCCGGTGATCTTGTGAAAATAGACAGTGTGGGGGGGCCCCTGGGTGGCTCAGTTGGTTGAGCGTCCAGCTCTTGATTTCGGTTCAGGTCATGACCTCATGGTTCATGAGAGAGAGCCCTGGGCTGTCAGCACGGAGCCTGCTTGGCATTCTTTCTCTCTCTCTCTCTCTCTCTCTCTGCCCCTCCACCACACGGCGTGCACACACTCTCTGTCTTTCCAAATAAATAAATAGAACTTTAAAATATAGATAGGGGGTAGGTAGATGGATTCCGATGCCCTTGTTCTGGGGTGGGGTCTGCGATCTGCGTGTCTAACAAACTTCCAGACGATACTGGTGCCACTGGTCCATGAGATTCATTTATTGGCACAGATCACAGAGGAAGATGATGGTAGTCCCTTTCTGGAAACATGTCAGTAGCTTCCAGCAACAATTTGAATAAGATTCAAATTCCTCACCGTGTTCAGAAAGCCCCTGCAATCTTCCAGCATCTTCTACCCTTTTCCAACTTCTGACCATACCCCAGTCATTCTTGGTTTCTCTTCTGCTCCCTGAACAAGCCACAGCTTTCCTGTCCCATGGACTTTGCACTATCTGTCCCTTCTGCCTGGGACACTCTGTCCTCTGATCCTCACTTAGCTGCCTCCCTCGGTCCTCAGATCAAATGTCTCCCCATGGTGAGGCCTTCTCACAGCCCTCACCAGCTCACCCAATCCTGCCACTCACTCTCGATCCCTTTCCGTTTGTTTTTGGTATTGTTGTTGGTGGGTGTTGTGGCATTTATCGATATCACAATTTGAAATTTCCTTTTTAAAAAATCTGTTGAGGGGTGCCTGGATGGTTCAGTCAGTTGAGCACCTGACTTCAGCTCAGGTCATGATCTCACAGCTTGTGGGTTCGAGCCCCGCGTCGGGCTCTGTGCTGACAGCTCAGAGCCTGGAGCCTGCTTCGGATTCTTTGTCTCCCTCTCTCTCTGTCCCTCCCCTGCTTGCGCTCTGTCTCTCTCTGTCTCTCAAAAATAAATAAACACTAAAAAAAAATTTTTTTTTTAAAATCTGTTGATAGTTTTATTGTCTGTCTCCTGTTATGAGCATGTAAAACACTGAGCCCTAGGCCTCCTCTGCCCGGCTCATTGTTCTATCCTTGCTTGGAGTGGGGACTCAGCACATAGAGGAGAACGACAGATGCTAATTAAATGAGTTACTGAGTTGACTGCAGTTTTAGGCCCTTGTTGTGGTTTTCAGATGTGGCCGCGCATGTCTGAAATCTAACCCAGAGAAGGTTATAAATCATGACCATAATCATAGGTGCAGAGCACCTGCCTGCGTGCTGCCAGACCATTTAAACAGTCGTCAGACAAATGGCTTCAGTTTATTTCTACCTCCCAGTTGGCTCATTGTTTCTGTTCTCAAATCTACTTCCCTCCCCACCCCCCCACCCCCGCCAGTGCTTTTATAACTGTTTACAAATACAGAATGGAAAATACGATGCCCCCTTACCTCAGCCCATCCCATGTGGCGGGCGAACATCTCCCCTAGAGTCCTCTGCCTCCACTAGGAGATTTCCCCAGCCCCGTCTTCCTCATCTGAGTGTCTCCACTAAACAACAAAGTGTTTTCACTTTCCTTTGGTAGGACCTGGTATCCCTTTATTCTCTTTTGCCTGTGGGCCCAGAGACTTTGAATTTCTTTGGACCTTCTTCGGGGCCCTGCCTCTCATGGAGTGGTCTTATTTGGGTTTCAACTGCCCAGAGCATGGGTTTCCTTTCGTCTTTCTCATCTTTTGGTCAGCGCTGGGCATTCATTCCCTTATCAGGAGAGCAGTTTCCTAAATAAACGCACAACCTTCACAAATCCCACCAGCCTTTGTATCTCTGTGTCATGGAATCTTAAGACTGGTTCCCGAAGACCGTGATATCGGTCCTGGTCCAATTTACTGTCATGTTAAACTGAATTGTCTCTTTCCATTTCCTGTCATCTAAGCCTGGTAAGTTTTGGATCGCTTTCTTCTCTCACGTACTCAAATCTGTCCTGATGGAAGAATTTGCTCAAAGGCGTGCATACCCCAGCAGAGGCTGAAAACACATCATCCTGGGCAGATGTTCCTGGTAAGGAGGCTGGAGTCAATCTGCCAAAACATCTTCCCTGCTCTTCACCCTTCTCTTCCTTAACCCAGAAGTTCATCACCCCTGCTTTTCATCTGTGCCTTGAGGTAGTGATTACGAGCTGATGCTTTCAATGCCAACATTTCCCAAAAGCCTATCCTCAGTGCTGTGGTTTCGTCAACCACCCCATTGGCCTTAGTGATAAATCATCTTTCTTGTTAGTAGCTCTCTTATTACTGACTATCCAAGGGCGCCCGGGTGGCTCAGTACGTTGGGCGTCCGACTTCGGCTCAAGTCACGATCTCATGGTTCATGAGTTCGAGCCCCGCGTCGGGCTCTGTGCTGACAGCTCAGAGCCTGGAGCCTGCTTCGGATTCTGTGTCTCCCTCTCTCTCTGCCCCTAACCCACTCACATTCTGTCTCTGTCTCTCTCAAAAATAAATAAAGATTAAGAAAAAAATTTTTTTAATGACTGAATATCCAAGAATGTACAGCATCCTGTGTATGCCTGGCTGCATTTATCTCGGAGTTTATGGCACACTTCTGCTTTGCTCACCCGGCACTTTCCCTGGTCTGTGAACCCCTGCCGTCAGATACCGTATCTTTTTTATCTCCGGCACCCAACACGGTGCCCACCTCACAATTGATTCTTAGTAAATGTTTATAGAATATTGACCGAATACACCATGACTCACAAGCAAAAGGGACCCAAAAGCAAGGCAGGAGAGACTGCTCGTGAACACAGACACAGGACAGACAGCTGAGTGTGAGATGCGTTTCAGTAAGCTTTTAAAGGAGGGCAGTGAACGAGCGTTCACGAAGTTGTGAACTCATGAAGTTCATGAGTTCGAGTGAGACTCAGCCTTGGCCACCGGGGAGAAAGAGGTTCCTGAAGGAGTCAGCCAGGTGCTCGAGGTCTCCGCTCCGTCCCGCTTGGGTTTCCTTGTGGGGCTGCCTTTGACTTCCGCATTAGGTCCTCGGTACCCTCCCCTTCCACCTCTACTAACCTGGTCAGAAATCTTAGGGTGCTTATGTGTGCAACCTTATCTTAGTTTTTAGCGCAGTGTGAGATATCAAAGCCTCTGTTGGACAATGCCACCTTTGTCTCCTCTTCCAAAGGTCCCTTGGGCCAATCTCCCAGCCTTGGTGTGGTTACTGAGGCTGCCCCTCTGGAGAAACTAGGCTGTGGGGTAATTAGGTCATAGGAAGCCCTGAAACGGGAGGATTCAGCTGGAGACGAGGCTAGAATTCATAAATAAAGACCAGTGTAGCTTGAATTCGAGAGAAGCTAATTTTAGATCCATAGGCTTGATCTGGCGGAATAGTGACAATTACATCCTTTCTCTACGTGTTCAGCCCGCGATGGCTTTTGAAACGTTGGTTTTCTATCAGGGAATCATTCACTAGCAATATGATTGTTATTTCTATTTCCATGGCTCAACCGACTCTGGGAGCCAGTTACCATTCCCAGTTCATTAACCGGCTGGCCTTTGCATTAACAGCCCCTCCCCCGGGGGTTGCCTTGGAGACAAAGCTTCCTGTGGGTAATCCAAGATTATCCAGCTCTTTATCCCGCATGTGACCCTTAATTACTTGCTAAATTAGAATGGTTCTCTGAAAATCACAAGCGGAGGTTAATATGTTCTTCCAGAGCTGGTCAAGCTAAGATGACAGTGAATTCACAGGGAATTCAAGTTACATGATCCCTGAAGGCGTCTCTTTGAGCAAGAAGATGAACTCTCCCCCTGGGAGGCCCTGCCCCCCCATAAAGCCCCTGTCACTCACTGTTCCTCCGCCTGCTTTTCTAGTTGTGGTTTAATCTTCTCAGGACAATTCACTGTGTCAATATTGAGCAGACTCATTCTGGTGCAGGATCCTGCATCCATTGGTAACTAACTGCTTTAAATTTAAGCACATATTTTTACCATAACTGCAGGGTTCTCTATGCATTTAATCTGTGCAATTACCAAGCTTCAGGTGCCCAGTTTGGGACGAGCAAGGGAACAGAAGAAACTATTTAAAAAAAACAGAAAGTAAACCCTTTGGGGAAAAAAAAAGATGGGGCATTGGCATATCCTCCCTTACATTATGTAGGTCTCAAAGGGAGATTAGTGGAAGGAGGGATCTTTAGAATGCACCTAATAAGATGCCTCTTCAGATGGTTTTCGGAAGGAAAATATGAGAAAATTCAAGTATGGAATGAGAATGATCATGAGAGCATACACTCAGCATTACTAGGTGTTTATTCATCTAGACTATAATGACACCATTGAGTGTAGTTCTAGAAGCTTAACTTCTAGAAAAGGAACTGTCTTAAAATTTTAAATACTATAAATAGTTCTCTGTGAAAGGAACAGACTAGAAACAGTAGAGACCCTGGAATCTCACAGGTATCCATCCAGGAAGTGTTTAGGAAACTCAACTGAATTGAATGTGTTAGAAATAAACACCATTTGCGACTGGACACCTCATATTCGTTCAGACTTTTGAAGGAGTTGTCGGCAAATTGCTAAAATCCTATTCAATCAGAATGCTCAACTCATTACACATAAAGCTTTGCGTGTTCGTGACTATATTTCTCAGCTATGTACCACCTTTAAAAATATTTAAGAATCTGTTGTGTATAAGGCATCAGAGGCCTTCATTTTGTCCACCTGAAGTGGTCAAAGGAGAAATTAGTAGCGAAATTCTATGAAAATCATTTTATTACATTTGATCATAGCTTACTCATGGTGTGTGTGAAACATTCAGATATTGATTTTGTCTATGGTATCCTCAGATTAGCCATCAGAGTGAATTGCTTTTAGAGAGAAGTCTGGTAAAACTTGGAGTGGTTATTAATGGAAACAAACTGAGATTTCCTTGACTCGATGGTGTGGTAAAGTCCTTTTGTTCAGCATTTCCAAAAGTGTGTTCCACAAGACAGAAGTCCTGCAGTACGCTAACAAGTGTTGTGCAAAAAGGCTCCTGTAATCAAATAACTTGGGGAAATGTCCTAAAACGACATCAATTGGGTTTCACCCCTAGAGGATTCCTATGCATTGTTAACACTTTACTGTGCATAGGAACATTCGCGTCTCCTACACTTCCTTATAAAACTCTTCTGCTCCTAGTATCTCATAGCATCTCTTGGTACCCGGGGGAGTTTTAAGGAGCACGCTCTGGGAAGCCCCTTTTTGTTTCTCTTACTCTGCTTTGGCAAATGGGTGCAGAGACAGCTGATTAAAAGGACTGACCGCTCAAAACATTCCATTATCACACTCTCAACGGTAAAAAGTAAAAAGGTATCCTAATTAAAAACCATCCTGAAAAGGATGTCAGCAAGTTGCTTGTGGCCTTGCCCTAGCAGTTACACACAGGCCTTGCAGAGACAATAATGACTCCACAAGGCGATCCAAAGAGGGAGAAACTGTTCTATGCAGAGGCTAGATACGACTCGGTGTCCACCTTCCTTAGAAATGTTACATCTTGTATCCCTGTTGATTAAAAGGATCTGATTATTTGAACTACGGTGTAACCTTGAAAAACTCTTTGTTCTTATAATCAGTTGTCATGTCCCCCTAATGTAGATCCCTCTTTCATTTGCAGCCTTAATCGTCTATAAAAGCTAGGACATTATCATGTTTTTGCCGAAACGTGTGTAGGAGCTGCTGCTTCTTGTCTTTCGGTCTTTCATGTCACCCTTCTTTCTAAACAGAACCCCAGCTTTGGTCAAAGAGTCACCCCTCCCACAGGTGGCCCAGGTGGCCCAGCGGAGCTGACTCCTTCCCAGTTCCTGAGGTAGATCATGACGTCTAAGCCGGTGAGTCTCACAGTAGGGTTCCCAAACACACAGCATTTAGGCCCCATCCGTGACCTACTAAACTGTGAATGTTGGGGACGGAGTTCTACACGTAATCCTGAATCACAGTGAGATTTGAGGGCCACTGTTCTTTTTTTTTTTTTTTTTTAATTTTATTTTTAACGTTTATTTATTTTTTGAGACAGAGAGAGACAGAGCATGAACAGGGAAGGGGCAGAGAGAGAGGGAGACACAGAATCGGAAACAGGCTCCAGGCTCTGAGCTGTCAGCCCAGAGCCCGACGCGGGGCTCGAACTCACGGACCGCGAGATCACGACCTGAGCCGAAGTCGCACGCTCAACGGGCTGAGCCACCCAGGCGCCCCAAGGGGGGCCACTGTTCTTAACCAAATCTAGTAATCCCATCCTCTTGTCAGTAATTGACTCAGTGAGTGGTTTTCCCTTGGCTACTGTTAATGTTCCAAAGACAGGCACGTAACCTAAGTTGAAGAAAGAGCAGACGTTTGATTCCAACGTCGGAAGAGATTTTTTTTTTCCTCTCTCCCATGGAATATGAAGAAGAAACTGCCATCTTAGAAGCTGGAGAGAAGCCCAAGGATAAAGTCAATACAAAGTAGAGCCAAGGAACTTTCAAAAATGCACAGGGGCACCTGGGTGGCTCAGTCAGTTAAGTGACTGGCTTCAGCTCAGGTCATGATCTCAAGGTCTGTGAGTTTGAGTCCCGCATCGGGCTCTGTGCTGACAGCTCGGAACCTGGAGCCTGCTTCCAGTTCTGTGTCTCGCTCTCTCTTTGCCCCTACCCTGCTTGTTCTCTGTCTCTGTCTCTCTCAAAAATAATAAACATTCAGAAAAAATTAAAAAAAAAAGATGCACAACAGAGCCATGTAACTTCCTGCACCCAGTCCTACCTCTAACTTACAGTTGCATGAGATAATAGTTTTCCTTACTGTTTCAGCCACTTTCAATGGAGTTTTGTTTGTTTCTGTAGCCCAAAGCATCCCTTTTAGTACAATATATTATGGGGGTACCTGGCTAGCTCAGTCAGTAGAGCGTGTGACTCCTGATCTCAAGGTTGTAAGCTTGAGCCCCATGTTGGTTGTAGAGGCTACTTAAAAATAAAATCTTAGGGGCGCCTGGGTGGCGCAGTCGGTTAGGCGTCCGACTTCAGCCAGGTCACGATCTCGCGGTCCGTGAGTTCGAGCCCCGCGTCAGGCTCTGGGCTGATGGCTCGGAGCCTGGAGCCTGTTTCCGATTCTGTGTCTCCCTCTCTCTCTGCCCCTCCCCCGTTCATGCTCTGTCTCTCTCTCTGTCCCAAAAATAAATAAACGTTCAAAAAAAAAAAAAAAAGAGATTTAAAAAAAAAATAAAAAATAAAATAAAATCTTAAAAATATATATACGTACAAAAGATTAAATCTGAATTCTCTATTGAGGCTGTATGCTTACTACCTGGCCTTTAGGATAGTGGAGTACTCAGTTATGCTTAATGAGTGAATACAAATGAACACATGCATGAATGAATGATCACACGTTGAAGGATCAAGCAGATAATATCCTCATGTTCATTACTCTTATCAAGTATGATTGATTTAAAGTCATTATGCGGCCCCCACATTGGTTAAGCCATTAACGCAACTAACGAATTGTCACGTAACCTTAGTTTTAACACTATATTTGCTACAACTATGTGAAATTTTTTCCAGCGAGCTCAAATGAAACTGAGGGTCTATTATAAGGTCACTGGACTGTCTCATGGACATAGAAGGTTTGTTTGTTTGTTTGTTTGTTTGTTTTTTATGGCCCATAGATTTTTTATCCCCGACTCCAGACAACAAGAGTGAATGTCACTGGTAAGGGGAATGTAGATGGATTTTAAAAAAAAAATTCGAATTGATCACCAATTATGGAAAACACCACATTGATCTACAAGGCTACCTCAGTGAGTGGAAAGACCAGGAGGAAAAAAAACACTCCCAATCTGCTCCTAGTCTCTTCACTCATTTGAAAGCAAAACATCACCATAGGTTTGAAGTTTATTCTACTTTTGAGAGAGACACAGTGAGCGAGTGGGGGAGGGGCAGAGAGAGAATCGCCAGCAAGCTCAGCACTATCAGCACAGAGCCTGAGGCAGGGCTGGAACTCACAAACCGTGAGATCAAGATCTGAGCCGGAATCAAGAGTCGGCAGGCTGCATAACCAACTGAGCCACTCAGGTGCCCCTAGTCTTACCATAGGTTTTTTAAATGGGATAGTCCTATCAATCTTCTGTCATCTAAGATACTTTTTGCTCTCATAGAAGAGGCATACAACTAGACTCTGCTGGCTGGCTCTTACCAGGAAAGAGTTACAAAGAATCAGTTACCAAAGTGAGTTCATTTCTCAGCCTTGTGCTGGGCTCAGTAGGCTGGGGAGGGACTTCCCCAAGTTTGACTTAAAAATTGAAATTTCCTCAGGCATTGGAGAGTAGTGGATAATCCCTTCTTGTTGTATTTTACAAAACTTATATATTAAAAAAAAAAACTTATAATATGGGATTGACCTTAATATAAAACATCATCCTATTGTAAACAAGCCTTCCCATTCCATGACTGATTTATAATTGGTGAAGCTTGAAGAAGGGCTTTTCACATGTTCAACATACTATTTAGGGAAGACAGGCAGATAGTTTGAGCAACAGTTCTATTTCTTATCAATGAAATAGCTAGGGCAAGGCCTTGATGTTAGATGAAAATACTGGGTTAATTTCCTCCTAAATGAGTAAATGTATGTTTATCACCCTGAATAGTGCCTGATACATGGTACATGTGAGCTATGATTATCAGTTAGGATTGCAGGTGACAAAACCCGGAAATAATAGCTTAAATGAGTGAGGGTCTTATCTCAGAAGACAGAAGTCTGGAATAGGCAGACTTGGGAGCTCAGCACAATCATTAAAGATAGGGGCCCTCCTGGCTTCTTGTGCCATCATTTTTAGCGGTCACAAGATGGCTGCTGCTCTCCAGACATTGCATACACATTTTAAGCAGGAAGAAGGACAAACAGGGAAAGGGACCCCCTTCATCTAGTGAGGTTTTACCTTTTGATTTGGTAAGTGACTCCCTCAGACCTTTCATTAGATGCCCTGCAGGCTGGAGAAATGAGTATTTCAGCTGGATATATTGCCACCCTGAACAAAATGGTGTGTTACTCAGGACAGAAGGAGGAACGGATAGATAGTGTGCAGGTATTTAGTAATATCCAGCCAGGCTATCATTACCTCAACTGAAAGCCAAACCTAAAGAAATACAAGGTGGAGGGCCTGTTGAGGTGGGATCAGGGGAGAAACCGGTAGTCTTAGGTTTTGAAGTTATTCGCTGTCAAGTTCTCTCCCTTGCTTCTTGTTTCTATTGTCCCACTCACGTTTCACTCCAGACACTAGTCACCTCTCGTCTAGGTGTTCTCTTTCAACAAGAACCTGCCCGTTTTTTCTCCTTTAAGGCCATTACAGACACTTCCTACTTTCAATGGCAATATCCAAACTCCCTAGGTTAATATTCATGGCCCTAACACAGGCTGATGGAGCTCAGCGAGCTGGGACCATCATATTGGTACCTATGCCTTGTTTCTGGAAAGACGTGTTTCTGCAAAGTCCACCTAATGAAAACCAGCTACTGAACAATTGGTATCACATCAAAAAGAAAAAAAAAAAAAAAAGACTTTTTTCTAGTACTGGAACGGTTTATTGTAGGCAGGGAAGACAGATGTGGGGAGTCCACAGGCGTTAGGGCTCGCGAATTCCACCTCTAACGTGTGTTAGGAGGCAGGAGAAAGCTTCTTGCAGGGAAGCGTGTGCGGTGCTCCGCCAACGCTCCCCGTCGCCTGGGAACGGAAGGTAGGAGACCCTTTCCCGCCCGGGAGAGGACGGGCGGGGCGCGTAGACAGCATCGCCTCCAGGCCCCGCCCCCTCCCGCGGGGCCCCGCCCACAGATGCGCCGAGTCCTGCGGCCGCCGGGCTGGCGGAGGCCGGGGGCGGGGCTCACCCTTGCCCTCGGGGTCCCTCGGGCTCCGCCAATCAGCGAGCGCCCTGTTGGCCGTCCGTAGCTCCCGCGCCCCTCCTTCTCCCGCCGGCCTCCGCTTCCCAGAATCCAAGATGGCGGGATCCAGGCATAGGGGTCCCCAGGCCAGAGTTCGGTCTCTTTTCTGCGCCCTGCTGCTGTCGCTTAGTCGTTTCGCCGGGGGCGACGGCATGGGAGGCGACCCCGCGGCCGCTGGTGCCGCGGGCACCGCAGCCGCACTGCCACACCGCCGTTTCGAGTACAAATACAGCTTCAAGGGGCCGCACCTGGTGCAAAGCGACGGGACAGTGCCCTTCTGGGCCCACGCGGGGAGTAAGCCGGGAAAGAGGGCGGGGGGCCAGGGTCCCCTCCTCGCCTTGCGTCTCCTCCTCTTCACCCTCTCCCCGCTGCACTCCACTGGCGCGGTGGACCCTTCTCAGCAGCCCCTCCTGCCGGTCGGCTCTGGTCCGCAGGGTTCTCTTCGCCTGCCCCCTAAGGCTCCCCCCAACCCCATTCTGCCACCCCTCGTCCTCCTGTCCTCTTTTCCGTGATGTCGTCCGTTCTTTCCGTTCGGGGTAGAGGTGTTTTGTTACTTTCCTACACTTGTAGGCACTCCAACTCTCTTCTAAGCATCGCGTTTCACTCTGATGCCACGTCTCGCCGGGAACGTCCCGCAGCCCCACCCCCGGCCATCCCAACCTGAGACCTGTTCAGGCAGCTTCCCTCCCTCCTTTCCCGCTTCTCCTGGGCCTCCCCTGCTGTCTTTTCTCCGGTGTCAGCAATGGTGAATGCTCCAGTTGTACCCAGTACCTAGTGACGCCTCCGGAGATGGCATACGTTAGTTTTAGAGTAGTTTTTGAGTCTTTTTTTTACGTCTGAGGACATTGTTATGTCACTGGAATACCTTGAATTTGCCTCATAGTGACTTGGTGTGGTCTTTGAGCTTTTGTCTCGTATTATGTAGCAAGAGTCACGCTCGTCCCTTTAGTAACAGGGATTTTTTTTTTTTTCGTATTGATTGTTTCTGCACTTGACACTGGAGAATAACAGATGCGGCCTTTTAAGAGATATTTTTAGTTTTTTTGAAAATTGAAAGTAATCTGTGCTCCGAGTTTTATTCACTCTGCGTGTTTGTCACTGTTAGTAGATAAGAGAGCCTTGCTACACATTGACATATGTGGAAGAAAACGAATCTGTACTTTCTAGTGCTGATGTGTCACTGCTGACTAAGGAACCAGCCATAACACTTGGCATGCTGTAAGCTCTGTTCAGTGACCATCAGATGTACCCTTTGAACCAAGTGGCAGATGCCTTGATACGGGGTGAAAAGTCTGGCAGTTTGAGTTCCATCTTTAGGTGTCATGAAACAATTATTTATAGAAGGTGTTTGTATGCTTTGTGTTAGATTGTCCAGTGCTTGAAATAAAATATCCCATTTCTAGAAAGTAATGACTGAATTGGAAACACTGTTAGTAAGAGCCGTTTCACTGAAATTAATGTATAAACTCAAAGGTATAAAATTTCAATTTGACTTAATGACCAAGTCATTAAGTATTTGAAGTGGAGTGCTGAGTATTTGTTACTCAGCAGGTGTTCACTGTGTGCCCACTCATCAAGGGTATATTGCTGGGCTTTTGTTAATCAAGGTGATATCAGTCCTAATGTGTAAAGATGATGCGGATGTGCCAAACACAGGTTTTTGGAGTTTTTGTTTTTGTTTTGGAACGACGATAGAGTTTTCAGTAGTGGTGATGGATTTGTTCCCACTTTTTCACTTCTGCATCTGTCCCTTGCCTGCCTGTTCTGTCTTTGCCACCTAACACCACATACACCAGCCAATTGGGAATGTTAACCAACTACTCAAATTAGTTACCTTGACTTTCTCTACAGTCTGTACTCAACCAAACTTGTCTGCTGCAAAAATGTCATAGAGAGTACCTGGGTGAATTAAAGTTGATGACTAGACTGAACGTGAAATAAGGGGATTAATATTTTAGTCATGATTTTCCTACATACTGACTCAAGGAATTCCTGCTGTGAATACTTCCTGTTTTCATTATCACTGTAATTTTTACAGTCTCACTGTCTTCTTAACTCCATTGATCATTTTTTTCCTTTCCGTTTTACCCGGAGAGCCATTATCTAAAGCAGTTTTTTTTCAAATAGAGAAATTTAAGATTTAGGTTAAACATGGCCCATTACATTCATCCCCAAATGAAGGCCAGATCGACAGTGTTTCTTTTCTTAACTCTAATGTCCTTTTGTACTGTTAGCACACATCCTGGGTTCATAAGGGCACAAAAATGATCACGACAATTTGTAACCCTTTGTAGCTAGGTCTCAGAGCTCTTTCCCCTTCATTCTCTGATTTGATCATTTGTAAGCAAGGCAGGTGCTAGCTGCTTTATAGATGAAAAAAAACTGCTGTTCAGAAAGGTTAAGGTTCTTGGAAAAGGTTACATAGCTAGTGTCAGTAGAACAGAACACAAATCAAGGTCTTCTGATACTGTGGCCAGTACTCTTTCCATGATGTCTGCCCCCACCCTTTTATTATGCATTTGAAAGTCATGGTGACAGATAGTTACTGATCGCACTAAAATATCTCAACTTGTCTTTTTGTCAGTTTCTCCTAGCTGTAAAGACATAATACAGGTATTTCCAAGCATGGATGTCAGAACTGGTTAATATCTGAGAGGGTGTGTTAGAATTGTTTGAACTTAGGCCCGATAGGTGCTTTCATAATATCTAGTTCTATTAACAGGACTAGCTAACATTTATTGAAATACTTCTGTGCCCGTGAGGTTGTTAGAGAAATGGAGTAACTTTTGTACAAATAGCTAGCAAGTGGTGCAGCTGGGACTTGAGCCTAGCTTAGAGATGCAGACCACTGTTTTGGGGATCACAATTCTCTTTGAGAATCTGCTGTTGCTAAAAAACTGTTCATTGCCTTGAAATTCAATTGACCCTCTCCCTAGAAGAATGTATATATGCACAGAATTTTGCATATAACTTTTGGGGTGTTTCTGGAAGTGATTGAGCCCAGCCCCTTCATTTTACAGGTGAACATATGGTGAATCCAAGACAGTAAGAGAATTATTTGCTCAAAGTCACACAGCGGAACTGAGACTAGGAATAAGTCTTGATTCCTAGTGGTATGTTCCTTTCACACCGTTTGAGCGTCCTACATTTGTAAATTGGTAAAATCCTTCACAGTTAAAAAAAAAAAAGTATGCAAGTTTTTGAGGTACTTGGAAAAGAATATTATGGGAATCAAATAGTAGGTTTGCTTTTTAAGCCATAATTTCTTCCCTCCTGCCCCTTGAATTTTTAGTGTATGGTTCCAGCTTTAATCTTTCTTTCTTCCTTCCATCCTTTTTCTTTCTTTCTTTCTTTCTTTCTTTCTTTCTTTCTTTCTTTCTTTCTTTCTTTCTTTCTCTTTCCAGTGGTATGTCACTGTTCAAAAGATGGCAAGGGAGCTGTTAGAAGCATCTAAAATTTTAAAGTTGAAACCGTCAATGTGTAATTTTTTCCTAACAAAATTTTTGTACAGCTTACTGCGTTAAAATTCAATCTCTATAGGTATATGGAACAGTTTGGTGATGGTTCATTGAGTTTTACCTAATTATAACTTAAAGCTTCCCTTCCCTGATTTTTGTTTTAGATGCTATTCCAAGTTCAGATCAAATTCGAATAGCACCCTCTTTAAAAAGCCAAAGAGGATCAGTGTGGACAAAGACAAAAGCAGCCTTTGAAAACTGGGAAGTTGAGGTGACATTTCGAGTGACTGGAAGAGGTCGAATTGGAGCTGATGGCCTGGTATGAGAATTTAACATCTAAAATGTGTATCGATGCATATACCACTAGCCTCTAAATGCCTCCTGTTATTTATATTTACAGGCAGTTTGGTATACAGAAAATCAAGGCTTGGAGGGTCCTGTGTTTGGATCAGCTGATATGTGGAATGGTGTTGGAATATTTTTCGATTCTTTTGACAACGACGGAAAGGTATGCTTGTTGTCGGGACGGTTACCTGCTTGAGTGTACCTGCTAAGAAAGTTAGGCTGTGAGGAATTAGTTTATTTAACACTTTTGTCAGGTTAGTAGTAGAGAACTCTCCAAACTATATTTTAAATTATGATGCTTAGTCTTTATGTAGCCAGGAGTTTAGAAATTTAAAGCTATGAGTTCACGATTTGTTGTACATCAACTGGAGGTCATAATGGAGCTCTAACTCTGAGAACTTTGCAATGACCTCCCTCCCCAGCCCCCTGTGTATGCTTAGTAATTTTGATGGATAAGCATGGATCATTTAGACATAGGCAGTGAAACCAATAGTGTTTAGAAGACTGTTACAATTTATTTTCATGAAAATATCCATGTGCATTACTACTACTAGCTCACATATTAATACTTTCTCATGTTAATACTTTCTCATATGTTAGTCACTTCACTTTTTGATCAATTTCTCTGATGCTGTCCTTAGGAGAGCCTAAAACAGTAAGAGCAAAGTCTCCTTGTGAATTGAAAACATTAACTTATGTGTTAGCCGCCTTAAGATTGATGATCTTTGTTTCAGCTGGTAGTTTCTCTGCTGATTGTCAGAAGTCATTATTAGCACTTTTTTTTTTTTTAATTTTTTTTTTTTTCAACGTTTATTTATTTTTGGGACAGAGAGAGACAGAGCATGAATGGGGGAGGGGCAGAGAGAGAGGGAGACACAGAATCGGAAACAGGCTCCAGGCTCTGAGCCATCAGCCCAGAGCCCGACGCGGGGCTCGAACTCCCGGACCGCGAGATTGTGACCTGGCTGAAGTCGGACGCTTAACCGACTGCGCCACCCAGCCGCCCCATTATTAGCACTTTTAAAGGAGAACTTTAATAACTTCTTGAACGCTGAGGTGTGTATAGTCCTCTGGCTAGTAAGCTCCCTTGGGTCCCACATTTCTCCCACGCTCACAGTGGTTCCTCACATCTGTGTTGTAGTTGATTATTCACACAGGGCACATCATCAGTCTTTCTTGAAGTGTTCAGTTACTCTGTTTTTGAATGATTAGAAGAGTTTACTAAAATTTTTCTAAATAAGTAGAAATCTTTCCTATTAATTATTTTAACATTTTGAGCCCTAGAATTTTTAGAGATGTAAGAGGCCTTATAGCACTTCTAGAATGATCTAGCATTCTTCGACCTAAGGATTCTTTAAAACAAATGCGCTCTTTTTGTTTTTAGAAAAATAATCCTGCTATAGTAATCATAGGCAACAATGGACAAATCCATTATGACCATCAAAAGTAAGTGTGTGCTTTATATATTATTTGATTTCAGCTTCTTTTTGAAAACCTTGGAAAATATACTGTTTCAAATCTGAACATTTTCCATCCAAGTACTAACCGGGCCCGACCCTGCTTAGCTTCCGAGATCGGGTGTGTTCAGGGTGGTATGGCCATAGACTGAATATTTTCCGGATGAAATAAGATTGTTCCTTTTCTTGATATATTTTGTAACTTGGTGGAAAGGTCTTATTTTAATTTGGTCCTGTTTTAAAGTTCATTCTATGGACCACCTCAGATTTCAAACATAAAAATGTGTTGTTTTATTCAACCTAAAGTTATGTAATATGTTGAAAGGTTTGTAAAAGGTTCCTGGTTCTCAGTAATGCCAGTAGTCATGTTTCTTTCATCTTTATCTTTCGAAAATAAAGTTCAAAGTCTTGACCAGACTAGTGGCAAGCAATTTATGCCACCTTATTCATTCTTCATGTTGCTGTATTTAAAGATTCTCAGCAGGCTACAAAACTTGTGTTTAGTATATTTATGCTGTGTATGAATTAGGTATGGACATTTTTTATTTTTACATGTTTGTTGTGGGAGGAATTACCTTTGAGCCAGTCAGTAAACTATAAGAAAAATTAACTTATCTGCACTTTTTTTTTTTTTTTACTGTTTCCTACCTTAGTGATTTTTAATCCTCCTGGTTCATCATGACCACCCGTGGAGCTATTTAAAGTAGAGGGTGCCAAGGCCACTCCTTGTGAGTCTGCTTCAGTTCACTTGGGGGGGGGTCTAGGAATCGGCAGTTTTGAAAGCTCCACACGTATTCGATTGGGCCGTAAAGGACTGTGGCTCTAGTCTCGCGTGGGAGGGGTAACTTTCCTCTTAGGGTCAGCACATGGGAACACTGGCTTCTGACGCTCTCCATGGTTCCAACAGGAATCACGGGAAAAAAACTCGGGCCTTAACTTTGTGTCTTCTGAATAAATAACTTCAAGTATCCCAAGACTTTGTCATAACTTACTGTTGTTTTATCTCTCTGGACGTTGGTCATTTTAAATAGTGAGTTTTTAAGTATCGGGAAGCTTTGTTATGTTTTTTTGTCTGTTTTCCTTTTCTTCATACTGTAGTGATGGCGCCAGTCAAGCTTTAGCGAGTTGCCAGAGGGACTTTCGTAATAAACCCTATCCTGTCCGGGCAAAGATCACATATTACCAGAAAACACTGACGGTACGTAGCATGCACTTGGAGATAATCGAATGGACAGTATTCCAGCGTGACCTTTCAGGTTGAATCTTTGGTAGAAATCAAAGGCATGTAAATTTGGATATTGTTTATACACTCAGAGTCACTGTGAGAGGGCGGAAGTGGCTTCAAAGTTCGGTGTCAGTGGCGACGTGTTGTAAAACCTTGCCAGTGGGTTTGCCGTCAGTATATGCTTAAGCATCCGACTTACTGTGTCTCACACATCATATACATACGCAAGCCAGCAAGATAGAAATATGAGTAAGATAAAGGTCATTTTCTCCAAAGAGCATTTAGTCTAGTGGAGTGGAGACACTTCTGTAACATTGCTTACGCTATGTGACACGTGCTGCAACACGCATGCCATTAAGTAATCAAGGGCATAGAATCTTCCAAACTGCCGGGTGGGAGCGGGGAGGGTCAGGAATAGTTGCCCAGAGTTGAGCTGCACCCGGAAGGGGAAATAGAAATTTCCTAAATGGGGTGCATATACCAGGCAGAGAAAACAGGCACAGGGACTCTTGAAAGATTTGGGAAAGGCACGTAATTTGGCTGGAGGATAGAGGAGACTGTGGGAAGTGGGGTTGAAATGGCGGCGGTAGCCCGTCTTGTAGGCCTCAGGTGGTTTGTCCTGTAGGCAACTGTTTCAAGTTCTAAGCAGGAAAGTGAAATGATTAGATTTGCAGTTTGGGAAGATGACTTAGGCGGCTGTGTTCTTTAATGGTATCTGTGAAAGGAGACCCCGACTCTTAGGGGCCACTCCCTGTGCTCGGTCCTTTCCGTGCAGTTTCCCACTTATTCTTTCCAGCAACCCTGTGGGGTAGGTATCCCCATCTCATACACGGGGCAATCGAATATGGGAAGTTTTAAGTAACTTAGAGTCATACCTAGTAAGTAACACAACTGTGATATGAACCGAGTGCTCTCTTAGTGTAAGACTCCACTTGTGGTCTGAACCGAGGGAGAGGGAAGAAGAGAGGGGAAGCGATTAGGAGGGAGAGACCGCAGGACTTAATACTAGTTTGCTTGGGGGTGGGAGGCTCTGGGGAGTCAAAGCTAGTTCCCGGACTTCTGGCCAGTTGTACAACTAAGCCGAGAAGCACCTTGTTTGTGTTTGAGTGAGGAGTGGAAGACAGAGGGGTGGTGAGAGTTTAGCTGTAGACACATTGAGTCCAGGGTACTATTTAAAGTGGACATATCTAGTTAGCAGTTCCATGATTACTAATATCGTGTGAACTTTGCTTGATAAAGGTGTCATCAATACCTGGTTATAGCATACTTGTAAATAAAGAAAAAAATCCGGCTTTAATTTTGCTTTCTCCTAAATCATGAGCTAGGCTTGCACAGGCTGTTCTTTGGAGAACTTTGTATTGGCTCAGTCTTAAATTCCAGACTAGTTTAGAGATCTCAGAGCAGATGAGGTGTCCGGTCTGTCACGATGGACTTGGACCTGAGTTCCACTGTAATTGTTACACATCCAGTACAGTTTCATTAGGGCCATCAGTAAGTCGTGCTCACCTTCATGTGGCACGACCCAGCCACCAACCTCGGGGGGGGGGGGCAGACCCACACTTTAGTTCACAGATTGCCCCAGGAGGCTGCCCACAGACACAGTGCACCGAACCCCACCGACAGTACCCAAAATCGTCCTACAAAACGTCCTCCCGAGAGAGTTCCACATTCAGAAGAGATTGGGCACGACTGTGCATATTAGCTCATTAAAGCACATTCTAGGAAGTCTTGAAACAAACTGTGAGTAAACTCTACGTTCTTCAGAATTACTTGTTCACCTAACACCCGTGAATGTCTGTAGAGCTAGTGCTGTGAAGAATACATCTGAGAGAGACTTGGCAAGGCACGTGACTGATTGAACGGTCCTAGCCTTTATGTTTGCTCAGTCTCTTCTCTCTTCCTGTAATGCACTCCCTCTTCTCTCTATGTGGCAGAGTCGTGTTCCTTGAACACGCTAGGTCACATCCCTGTTCCATCATTATCAGGTAATGATAAAGATAATAATAATGACAATAAATATACGGTAATAAATGATAATAAATAATAAAGATAATAAAGATAATGATCTTTCTCCCCAAAACTCTGTTTTTTTTTTTTTAGTGCGTATGTGGCCTTTAAAGTATGTTGTCTTGAATTACTAGTCAACTGTGGTCTGTATGCCTTTTTTCTCATCAATATGATTGTAAATTTGCCAGTACAGACATTATACCCTGTATTCTTTATAGTCCCTCATATTTTGCTCCTTTTAGTAACTCAGGGAATGTCTATTGAATTGGTACTTATCTATTTATCTTGTCCCACTTGTTTGAACTTCAGAGGGAAAAACAGTAAGGGGAGCAAGAAATGTAGTTAGTGGAGGAACATAGTCAAAACAAGTACAGATTTGTGCAGCGGCAGTACCGTAGCCGATGAGGTTTATCCGAGGCACGATTGTTGCCCATTGAAAACTAAGTACGGCTAGTGTAGTAGTTAACAGTGGGTTGAAACTGTAAGATGAATAAAGCATATGAATGGTACCTATATAGTCACAGACCTGACGTTCCTCCAAACTCATAGTACGATGAGTTTATTATTCTCTCTCTCTCTTTTTTTTTTTAAGAAATAGTACTAGACAATAAAGACTCCTAGTGGATTTTCAGGTTGTTGAGGTTCAAGGAAAAAATGTTGAAGAGTTGAAAGTTTTTAGGATTAGAACTAGAATGTGATTAACTAACACCTTTGTTTTCTTTATCTCTCAAAGACAAATGTCTTACCGGGTCTTGATTCCGATTTAAAACACTGTAGAGGAGCACTGTTTGCAAATGGTGGAAACTGAAATGGCATTACTGATCGGGGGGAACAGAATATCACTATTAGTCAACTATAGACGGCAGGTGGTTTTGAAAAATTGGTAGGAGTTGACGTTTCCATTCTATATGATATAGGATTTGCCTTCCATATTGACAAGTGTCTTCCTTTCTTGCTAAAAAATGTGGGCAGAACACTCTAACATTTTACCTGTGTAACTAAATCTTCACTGTCACAAGTGATGCTGGCCTCTGGCAGTAATAATAGAAGTGCCCCATGCTAGTACGACATCTCTCTTCCTCCTCCTTCCGCTCTCAGCCCCTCTTACGTTGGGTTGCTGGGAGTGAAAGGCTCGGCCACTGCTTGATTGGGATCAGGAGATCAGTATCTGTGTGTCAGCTGGGTTCTTCGCTTTCTTGGGATTCCAAGATTCTTTGAAGACATTTTGGGTTATTACTTCCAAAATAGCTTCTGCACAGGGACGTCTGAGTGACTCAGTTGGTTAAGCGTCCAACTCTTAATTTCAGCTCAGGTCATGATCTCACAGTTTGTGGGTTCAAGCCCCATGTTGGGCTCTGTGCTGAGGATTGTCAGCTTGGAGCCTGCTGGGGATTGTCTCTCTCTCTCTCTCTCTCTCTCTCTCTCTCTCTGCCCCGCCCCCACTTGCATTCATTCTCTCTCTCTTTCAAAAATAAATAAACTTAAAAAAATACATTCTGCAAAATAGAAACTTAGGCATCCTTTTAGTTTTTTCATTTGCTGCCTTTTTGTCAGTACAACTTCTGTCACTTCTGGTGTCTCTGCTAACTTATGACTCTCCAGTCACACCCCCCTCCCCAGTTTAATGAAGAGAAGCTCACGACTTGCTAAGTGAATCTATTTAATTCTCAACCAGCTGTAGTAAAAATTGTAAATTCCTCCTATTCGTTTTGGCTCTGTCACTGGGGTTTCAGAGTAAGTCTGATCCCTCTTCTGTACGAACCGTTCAAAGAAAGTAGTCATGCTTCCCTAAGTCTTCTATTTCAGTAAGTTTTTCGTGGAATGTTACCAAATATTTCTCTTTAAACCTTTGACACATAGTAGAGTTAGAATAAAGTGAAGTGTCTTGTATAATGATTCCAAGTAAGTGAGGTTAGTTAATGGACAGCAGATGACCCTTTTTAGTAGTGAGAGAAAACTGGTAGCTTTTTGACAGTTGGTTATTAGACCAAATATAAGACAGTTAGTCACACATTGACTATTTGACATTCATTTTACAATGCCTGTTATAAAAGCTATAGCTGTAGTCTCTCTTTTTAGGTGATGGTCAATAATGGCTTCACACCAGATAAAAATGATTATGAATTTTGCGCCAAAGTGGATAATATGGTTATCCCTCCTCAAGGACATTTTGGAATATCTGCTGCAACTGGAGGGCTCGCAGGTAACTCTTGCCGTCTTCTAGTGTTGAAAGTTTGTGAATTGAGTTTCCTTGGGAATAGTGTGCTGTAGAGACACGCGGACTCGTGTCCTTTCAGCCTTTTAAGACTGGCTGTGACCTTTATGTGGGCCGCGGAGCCGGGGTCCCGCTCCCACTCTGTAGGTGTACAGCTGGCTGGGGCTGCATCCAGGGAGGTACGGAGACCATCAGTTTTATAGTGAGGGAGACGTGCTTAAAGCCAGGCCTGTAAAAGGTTCATTGTCAAGTGGTTTACGATCCTGAAAGTTGTCCCGGCACATTTAAGTGAATTTGGTAGCCTGAGGAAATATTGGGGACTAAACTTTCATCAAGGTATATTTATCACTTTTACCACTTTTTCCCCCTACATTTTGGTGATAAATGAACTTCTTATTTGACATTAATACCATCTTGTTTCACATGGTACATTGTATGATTTTCTATTATTTTCAAATATATGATTGTTCCTCTCCTCATCACAGGGAAAGAGGGAGTGGATAGATTGTATTTACTCTGTTTTTACTTAAGTTTGCCAAACCTTGGATTAAAGGACATTATAAATATACATGGCCAATAATGGCCAGACCAAGGCAAGACTTGGTTTGGATTTCTGACTCCTGTGTCCAGTGCTGTATCACACTGTACATCTTCTCCCCAAATGATGTAACTTACACCACGGTGGTACGATATTCTCTTTAATCTGGCTGCATATCGAGATCTCCGTAATAATGGCAGAAAGCATAGAGGTTGCCAGTTGAAATTAATTGCTCTTGCTTTGTGGACGTGACTGGTATCCTAGCCAGGATTGGTAATTTAGGTCAGCGTTACGAGGTATGATCTGCTAAGTCCCTGTTTTCAGCTTACACAGCCCGAGATTAATTTGATTTTTAAAATACGATTTTAGATAAAGTAAAATTGTTAATATCTGCTATGTGAGGGAAACAAATACGAGTGATATTTAGATAGAGTGATCATACTATCTAAATTGGAAAGCTCTGAGAGTAAAAGAAGGTGCTATTATAGTAATGCCAGGACAACATGGATAAATCAGGGCTGTCCTAGTGAGGCGAGAAGTGGTAAGTACAGTAGGAAGGGTTCAGTGACAGCTATGGAAATACACGAAGGACAGAAATTCGTATCATTTGACTGGGGCACAGCCTGTGAAGGAGATTTGTGGGAAAATATGGGAGGATCTTGGTGCCAGTTTTAGGAGTTTGGGCTTGTTTTGACCCTTCGTTCGTTTGTGCATTCCCTTATCCCTTATTCATTATGATCCTTTATCCCCTTATTTTATCTTTTCTAATGTTTATTTTTATTTTGAGAGAGAGAGACCGAGTATGAGTGGGGGAGGGGCAGAGAGCGAAGGAGACACAGAATCTGAAGTAGGCTCCAGGCTCCGAGCTGTCAGCACAGAGCCTGATGTGGAGCCTGAGCCCACGAACTGTGAGATCATGACCTGAGCTGAAGTCACTTAACCGACTGAGCCGCCCAGGCACCCCTCTCCCCTTGTTTATTAAACGTGTTATTTATTAAGCAATGTTAAATATTCTAGTTTAGAATAAAAAAACGTGAATTTTAGTTTATTTCTGATGTAAATCTTTTTGGTGAATTTTTATCTCTAAGCTCATAGAGCACCATTGCCTTTACCAGATTAGAGCTAATATTTGTTATTTTTCATACTGATTATTTTTAAAGCAATAGCTCTCTCTAAGGTAACTTCACAGCCATAAAAATAACCTGTTATGGAACTTTCTCATTGTTTTTTGTTTCTGTTTTTTTTAATTTGTAGATGACCACGATGTCCTTTCTTTCCTGACTTTCCAATTGACTGAGCCTGGGAAAGAGCCGGTAAGTATAATTTTCTCAAAAAGTTTATTTTCGCTTTATTGGTAGCTCCTTGTAGCTGAAAACGGGAAGCCCAGCTTAGGTTTGGGTCTTCCTCCTGCCTGTTACTGTCATATGACCTTGTAAACGTTACTCAACTTCCGTTACCACCCCGTTTCTTCCTAGTAAAACTGAGACATTTGTACTGGTCACCTTATGGTGTCGTGAGCATTAAATCAGACCATTGGACTGCTGGCAGGCACGCGGTAAATGGAAGTGCCTAGCATTATCGTTCTGTTGTAATTATTAGTAGCAAGAGTCAGTGGGCTATGATCTAAATAAGAAATGACATTTTTACGTTAGCCTTTCAACTAGTGGTAGAGTAGTTGAAATGAAGGGCAGAAAAGTATATGGAGGTTTAGTATTTTCTTACCCTTCTAATTTTTTTTTTTTTTTTTATGATTCTAAATTCCAAAAAAGCCTACACCAGATAAAGAAATTTCAGAAAAAGAAAAAGAAAAGTATCAGGAGGAATTTGAGCACTTTCAACAAGAGTTGGATAAAAAAAAGGAGGAATTCCAGAAGGGCCACCCTGACCTTCAAGGGCATCCTGGTGAGTTGGAGAAAGCTATGCTCAGAACCGCACAGGGCTTGTGGTGCATGCATGCTTCCGGAAGCAGTATATGAGCGCATCTTCTGCCATCACGAGGCTTGGAGGTTGACGTTCCCACCAGTAAGAGTGTGGCTTAGGAGAGCATGCAGTGGGGGATACCAGGCGATGTGGACGGACGGCGATCCACCGCGGGGCAGGGTCTGTGAGGACAGGGGTTCTGTTTGTGTGCTTACTGCTCTGCCCCCTAAACCTAAAAAAAAAGAGCCCCATTGCCGACCTGGTAGTTGAGACTCAGTAAATATTTATGGGATGAAATCATCTAAGGTGTATGTCTTTCATTTTTGAGTGGCACACAGTACCTTATTAAGAGAGGGATACCACTGGAAAAATGTCAGAAGGCTTGTGGAAGTAATGAGAAGTGATTCTCTGGCTCTCCTTCCCGTATACTGCTTGACAGAACTCTGGACTTTGAAATTGGCGAATTTTAAAATAATTAGTCTTAAGCCAGTGTAAGTAAGAACTCGAGTGTGCTAGCTGTCAAAAACAAAACATGAGAAGTCCAAATAGAGTGGCTTTAGAGTATCTGCTAGCTTTTATTTGGATTGTTCCCACCAGCACAGATGATCAAAGCCGTATAATAAAGCTCACAGCTAGCTTTTGTACTCCAGATAGCATGTGATTCTCTAAATCCTCTAAATAATATGAATCAGACCTCATGCAGGTAAAAATGAAAGGTAAATTTAATTCTTTTCTTGGATTTGTTTTAAGTATTATATATGGTTTGTGACTGTGTCCTGAAGCTTATTGTAATAAGTGTTCAAATGAAGTAATCTTATTTTCAGCATAGGTATGAAAGGAAAATGTGCTGTTCTCAACTCCATTTTTTAATTAATTACATAAGTAATAATTTAAAAATAATTTTAATGCACAGATTTTAAGAGCGTAGTTTGATGAATTTTGACAAACGTATACCTGTGTAACTGTCACTCAGATCAGCACGTAGAATATTTTTCTCACCCCGAGAACTTCCCTCGTGCCTCTTTCAAGCCAGCGCCCTCTTCACAGAGGCAAAACCGCTGTTCTGATATCCGTTAACGTAGATGAGTTTTACCCTTTCATATAAGTAGAATTATACAGTATATTTGAAATAATTATTTTTAGGTGAAAATTCAGAACTAATTTATAGTGAGTATTCAACCAGCAGAGATGGCAACAAACAAATAATAATTTTGTCCTGATTGAATTGACGATCTTGCATGTTTACTGTTGGGGAGGTCATACCACTGGAGTACAACATAGTGGTGACGTATATGTTTTTTTATTACTGTTATTTATTTTAGAGAGAGAGATGGAAGCAGGGGGGAGTGATAGAGGGAGAGAATCTCAAACAGCCTCCATGCTCAGTGCAGAGCCTGACACGTGGCTCGATCCCACGACCCTGGGATCGTGCAGTACCTGAGCCGAAATCATGAGTCGGACGCTCAACCGACTGAACCACCCAGGCACCCCCAATTTTATTATATATTGATACTTTAGTAACTTACAGTATTTCAAAAACTACATGTGTTGGTGAGTTTAATAATTTTAAGTTGCAATTTCCATTTCAGCAGATGAAATATTTGAGAGCGTAGGAGATCGTGAGCTGAGACAAATCTTTGAAGGACAGAATCGTATCCATCTTGAAATCAAGCAACTGAACCGACAATTAGATATGATTCTTGATGAGCAGAGAAGATATGTCTCTTCCTTGACCGAGGAGATCTCTAAAAGAGGAGCAGGAATCCCAGGGCAGCATGGACAGGTAAGCTTTCCAAATATACGTATGAGCCTTAGGTGGCCTCTGATGGAGAAGTAGAAAAGAAAGGTTGCTTGCTATGCAGTGTGTTTGTACAGAACTGGATTCTTTTGTTTTCCCTCCAGATCACTCAGCAAGAGATGGATACTGTTGTGAACACTCAGCATGAGATTCTGAGACAAGTAAATGAAATGAAGTAAGTCAACAAAAGTAATCGCCGAGTGTTAAGTGATAAATTTATCCAAAATTCATGACTTCTGTCTGTATATATGCAAGCACATTATTATTGTAAGAATTCTGCGTGGGGATAAGAATCATGTTTTAGATTTTTTTTTTTTAATTTTCTTTAACGTTTATTTACTATTGAGAGACAGAGAAACACAAAGCATGAGCAGGGGAGGGGCAGAGAGAGGGGGAGACACAGAATCTAAAGCAGGCTCCAGGCTCTGAGCTGTCAGCACAGAGCCCGACTCGGGGCTCGAACTCACGGACCATGAGATCATGACCTGAGCCAAAGTCAGTCGCATAACCAACTGAGCCACCCAGGTGCCCATAGATTTTTTTTTTTTTTTTTGATTCATTTTGAAATAGGGGAATGTAAAGTACAAGAACTTTGATATTTAAAAGCTACCAACATCCCTAAATTTTCAAATTGTTCTAAGGCAGAAAAGAAAAAAATGCTTTAGTACTTTTGTGCTTTGTGCCAAAGTGAACACCAGAAAAATTGCTTTAGCATCTTACAAGAAAATATGTTTGTCACAGCTACTTGACAGCCAGGAATATTCATACATTTCTAAAATAACAAGAATATATGTAATGTATAGCAATTCTATGAAAAAATGCTAGAAGAGTAAACATGCATAGTATTGTAGGGCGACAATAAAAACATACCTCATGCAGGAACTTTTTGATAGAATAAAAACCATATGGAAGGAAATATGCTGTATGTGACTACCTCTCTTTCACTCCATCTTGTACCCTGAGAGTTGTACCCAACAAAGAGTTGGAGCAGAGAGGAGGCACTGTGTCTGTGGAACTTTGATAAGTTTCTAAAAAGTATTCACTTAGGCAGATAATTAACAGCTTTTGATGCCTAATGTAGAGAAACAGCCAAAATGTTACATTTCTTAAGCTAACACTTCAGAGCACTACCCGGACCAATACAACCCTTGACAAACAAGAATGTCAAGGTGAGTTCTTTAGCCCTGGAAAACTAAACAGTACTAGGTTAAACAGGTGATAATATCTACACCTAGAGATTAGAGGCAACCCAACTTATAACTGCAAACTGGTACTTCTTTCCCTTGTGCTATTTGGCATTTTAAAAAATCTTTAAGTTGCGAACTCACGATTAAAATATTTATGACTCTAAACGAATAGTTAAATTCTTTCAGAAATAGACTGGATCATGTGGCATTATTTTTAAAAGTCTTTAGTTTCATATAATTTTAGACTTTGAACATTGCAAAAATAGTATAATTTCCATATATCCCTCACCCACCTTCCCCTAATGTTGACACCTTACATAACCACAGCACAGTCAGAACTAAGAAATTAACATCGGTACAGTACTGTTAACTAATGATCTTACTCAGATTTTGCCTGTTTTCCATGAATGCCTTTTTTCTGTTCCAGGATCCTATCCAGCAACACACATTGCGTTTAGTTATTTCCCTTTAGACTTCGGCAGTCTGAGATAGTCCTTCCTTCCTTGTCTTTCATGCCCATGACAGTTTCTGCAGTGAGCGCTTTTTTGGTCCACTGCCTCTCAGTTTGGGTTTGTCTGGTGTTTACTCACGATTGGATGGAGGTTCTGCACTTTTGAGAAGAATGCAACATCGTATCATGTTCATGATGTCAGTATGTCTCGCTCCTGTTGACATTGGCTGTGATCACTTGATTATGGTAGTTTCTTCCTGCTTTCTCTACTTTAAAGTTACTGTTTTTCCCTTGGTGATTAATTATATTTCAGAAAAGATACTTTGAGACTATGTAAGTTTGTGATGTCCTGTTTTAGTTTAAACTTTTGCTCGCTAATTGTAGCCTCCATTGATGTTGTGCCTGAAACAAGAATGAGATGTTTCCCAAATGCTGTTTCTTTCCTATTTTCATCATTCCTTCCCACGTATTTTGTGGAATTCTGTAAGGACCAGCTTTCTGTTCTCCCCCATTTATTTATTCAATCAATCATTTATTTCATATGGACCCATGGATATTCTGTGGATTGTGATCCAGTACTATCATTATTTGTTCCTCACATTGTTCAACCCTGGTAATTAAATTAAGAACTCCTTCAGGTTGGCTTCTGTGTTCTTTCAACAAGCCCCATCTTTTTTTTTTTAAAGCATTTCTTTACTTTCTGGTGTTACACTGTGTTTCAGGCACATCTCGTATTTTCTCTGTCCCAGCTCTAGAATCAACCACTTCTTCAGTGAGCCCTGGTTCCTTTTATTGGAGAAAAGTATTTAGAAACCCTAGATCTGGGCACTAGGTGTGCTCGTTACCACTGTGGTGCCACTGCTTCTAGATATCTCAGTAGACAGAGCTCTGGAATATATGAATGTGTAATAACCCACGTGTATACGATTATCTTTATTGTTGTACCCATCACTCTACATTTGCATTAAAAAAAAAAAAACCCCGAGATTAACCACACACTTTGGATTCTGGTTGGACCAGACTGGACTGAACATTACAGCGTTGATTTTTCACCTCGTCCTTCCTGATTTGAAAATTCTTTCTCTGAGAGGGAGAAACCTGGTTCTTACCTATGATTTTTTTTTTTTTTTTACTAATTTTAGTGTGCACGTAACGTACCCATACAGTGGTTTCAAATTGTCAACTTCTATCACTGTGAGAAACATATTTACTGATGGATTTATGTAAAGTTCCTTTTGCCTCTAGACTTACAGTTTGTTATGCAGACCCTATTTTCCAGACAGTTACTTAGTTCATTTCTCCTCTTCCCCATTCTCTTCAGTGTGGTTAGGATATGCATTTAGAATACAGTTAGATTTCTTTGGTAGTGTTTGTGTTCTTCCTACATCCTGGTTGATTTTCAGTGTGTGTATTTTGGGTATGTGAAGGGAATGTAAATACTATGTTCTGCAAGGTTCTAAGAGTTGAAATGTATGTGTTCACTGAAGTATAGCTCCCTCTTCACCACTAGCACCCATCCCCACTTCTCACCTTCTTTCTAGCCTTTTCCCACCCACCCCCTGTTGGTCATCTGTCCCATTAACTTCTAGTTTGTTCATCCTGTGTTTCTTCTGCACGTGTGTGTTTCCTTAGATCCCCTTCTTTCTTACGTGAATGGTGGCATCTTCTAGATACCCTTTTGTGCTTTGCTTGTTTCCCTTAACAGTGGTTCTAAAACATCTTAAGATTCAATTAGTGGTCATCCTAGCCATCCGACTGTATTATCCATGAAGGACTTATTTAGGGTAGTTCGCAATCCTTGTAAATTCCCACTTGCCGATTGAGAACAAATGTCATGCCTACCATAAGTTAGTGTAAAATCTGAACTCGAGTTTCTAAATTTGTCCTCTAGAGTTTTTTCCTTCTGGATTAAGCTTCAGAAAAAAACTGTAAAGAGACAGGAAATACTTGCCTTTTATGGAAAGGGTGATTTGTGTCTTCGTGGATTTTCATATCCTTAGAGAGAATCATAGAATTTTTTGAGCAGAAGCATGAGGTACAGTCCCCTTCAATTTACAGAAAAAGGAAAAAAAGCTCTGAGTGATAGAAGGTCACAACAGTCAGAACTAGTTTCCTTATCTCCTTACTTTGAAGTGCTATTTTCTAGCACACCGGAAAGCCTTGCCAATTGTTATTTTCACTTTAGAAATTTTCAAACATACAGAGAAGTTGAGCCTGAAAGCCTTCCCTCATATCCCCATGCCCCCAGGTTCAACAGTTATTACTAACTGGTTGGTGTCAGCCTGAGCTATTCATTATGAATTACCCTCATCAATTTCTCCAAATTTTAGTGACAGTGATGGCTGGAGCCTAAATCCCTCATTTCCTTAGAGGTCGTTGAAAGGTGGCACTCTCTTCTCAGGTTCCCTGTCCGGTTGAAAAGAACTTCTCCCATCACTTGTTTGTTATTCTGAAACAGTCCAAGAAAGGCAGAATAAATACTTGACTCTTTTTTCCTTACCATTTTTCAAAATCATGAGTTGGTGTCCTGGCACCGTGCAAGGTTAAACGATGAGGTAGTGAGGGGTGGTTTTCTTTCTTTTCAACCCGTGGATTTAACATATTTTGCCCTTGTGATTCTTAGTCTTTACAAGTGATATTCAGAGAGGCTCGTCTTTGGTCACTAGCAGCCTGTTAGCTCCTGTGTCATTTTGAGATAACCCCAGAACTTAGTAGTGTTTGATAGCTTCTTTTCTTTAAGGTGTAAGACTTTCCAGGTTTCGGGGCACCCGGCTGGCTCTGTCAGTAGAGCTTGAGACTCATGATCTCAGGATCATGGGTTCAAGCCCCTCGTTGGGCATGGAGCCTACTTAAAAAAAAAAAAAAAAAGAATTTTCCATGTTTCTTTTGTACATTTCCATCCCGCACGTGGCAAAAGGCATTTTTCTTTGGATCCCTTGTCTTCTTTTTAAGTTTGTTTATTTAGAGAAAGAGAGTGCTCACGTGAGCAGGGGAGGGGCAGAGAGAGAGAGAGCGAGAGAGAGAATCCCAAGCAGGCTCTGCCGGGCTTGAACTCACAAACTGTGAGGTCATGACCTGAGCTAAAATCAAGAGTCGGATGTTTAATTGATTGAACCACCCAGGAGCCCCTGGATCCCTTTTCTTTTAATAGGAAATGGAGTATATTGTATAGACAGTCTAGTGCTTATTGCTACTGGGTTGTCATTGCTTCTAGACCGTTTTATTTTATATGTTATGGTATGGTATGGTATGTTATGTTATGTTATGTTATGTTATGTTATGTTATGTTATGTTATTATCTATCTTTTTTAGTGGTAAACTAAAAAATGTGGGCTCACACTCACAGCTCAGATGTCAAGAGTCACATGCTTTACTGACTCAGCCAGCCAGGTGCCCCACTTCTAGGCCTTTTCAGTGAACAGAGTTACAGATGCTTTTCAAGCTCTACCATTTGTGTGTTGGTTTGTGTCATCTGTTAATTAGTTATATTTTTTAAATGTTGAATTCAAAGTATAAATGCCCTTTTCGGTGAGTAGGGAGTGTTGAACATTTCATGTTTACCTTTACCTAATTTATTGAGTGCCTTTTGCATTCTAGGTACTGTGCTAGGCATTTTTAATTTTATTTTTTTTTTATTTTGAGAAAGAGCACGAGCTGGGGAGGGGCAGAGAGAGATGGAGAGAAAGAATCCCAAGCAGGGTCTCTGTACTGTCAACGCGGAGCCCTGTGTGGGGCTTGAACTTGCGAACTGTGAGATGGTGACCTGAGCCGAGGAGATCAAGAGTCAGATGTTTGGCAGACTGAGCCACCCACGCACCCCTTGCATAAATATTTTCACATATTCTTCTGGGACCTTGCTCTTGGTTACCCGTTTCTGTACCTTCCACCTGGCCCTGTAATGCAATACTTAAGTGCTTAACAACCTTTATTCCTTCCTGATCATCACATTATCTCACCCAGGAGGCTCATCCTGTCCTCAGGCCCTGTAACGCAGGCCCTCCTTCGCCCCCTCCGCGTCCCTTTTCTCTGCTCCACCCCTCGACACGTAGGGTAGGCCAGGCCCATCCTTAGCTCTGGATCCCCTTCTTTCTACCACTGCTGACCCTTGTCCCGTCAGTGATTCTCTGTGTCTTCTACCTTTCACTTTCCTTCAGTGCTGCGGCTTCCATTTGTAAAAGGGTTTGCCTTTCCGGTATCTAAGACTAATTTTAAACTGATTTAATTGACCTTTTTAACTGTTGCTTTTCTTTTTTCTTCCCTTTATCGGAGTTTCTAAAAGAGTAGACCAAACTACCTGTCTTCACTTCCAGACCACAGTGATTTGCCATCGTGCCCCTACTGACCACCTTCCGTCCCATCTTCACTGGGAAGGGCTTCCCGGGGCAGCCGGTGCTTTCCCACCCCTTTCACCGGGGACATTTTAAGATGTCCCCGTGCAGCACTCGCTCTCTGGCCTCTCTGCTTCAGTTCGGCGCTCTTCACTTGTGGCTCCTCCTCACATCCCTCAAAGGGTGTTTTTCTCTAGGGTTCTCCAGCCCCCCCCCTCTCTCTCTCACTTGACCTGTCCCCTCCTTCCACCAGTCCCACCTCCATGGAACCCTCCTCATCCTTCAACACTCCACTCTCAGGGCCCCGCTGAGATGAACGCCCCTTCTTCGTGGAGCTCTAGACGTGCCTCCGTCACGTGGCTCTCCTGCCAGACCACCAGTGTCAGCAGGGCGGGAACTCCACTTTTCTCTCCATTTCTGTCCCTAAAAATTGCCTGGCTCATAACACGTACCAAATCTATGTCGGCACGGCCAACAGGCGAATGAATGCATGAATGAATGATTGAATGGGAACACGTTAAGTGACTCAGTCTTTGTGTATTAAAGAGACATTTATGCGTAAGCAATTGCATGCTTCTGGGAAGCAATATTCTTAAATGCAGATTCGTGAGGAGGTCCTATATTTTGGGATACTTTGTTCTTGCTAAGTATTGAGGCATATTAAAATATAATCCTTAATTTGAGTTTTAATGGAAGAGCTTAGACTCCCGTGAGTTTTCTCGAGCATGTGTGCCATTAGGAAATTTGAATCAACACGTGCCATTTATTCAGAAAGCACTTGAGATATTTTGTAGCAAGTTTGAAAGTCTTGTTCATATAACTCAAATGTAATTTTTGGAGATTGACTGTACTTAACGTTCAGCCTGATAGACTGTTCTTTCTAAGTAATTCTGACATTTGAGTCCCTCTTTTTTTGTTTTCTTCCGGCAGAGCTTTTACTTTTTCTTGTTTCTTATTTTTTTAATTTTTTTTGAACTTTTACTTACATGTGTAAGTATGTCTCTGTTTTTTTATTAAAAATTTTTTTCTAGGGGCGCCTGGGTGGCGCAGTCGGTTAAGCGTCCGGCTTCAGCCAGGTCACGATCTCGCGGTCCGTGAGTTCGAGCCCCGCGTCGGGCTCTGGGCTGATGGCTCGGAGCCTGGAGCCTGTTTCCGATTCTGTGTCTCCCTCTCTCTCTGCCCCTCCCCCGCTCATGCTCTGTCTCTCTCTGTCCCCAAAATAAATAAATACGTTGAAAAAAAAATTTTTTTTTTAATTTTTTTCTTTCTCCAAAGTTTTATTTAAATTCTAGTTAGTTAACATATAGTGTAATGTTGGTTTCAGGAGTAGAATTTAGTGATTCATGCCTTACGTACAACACCCAGTGCTCATTACGAGTGCCCTCCTGGATACCCATCATGCATCCAGCCCATCCCTTCTAGTAACCCTCAGTTTGTTCGCCATAGTTCAGTTTCTTATGTTTTGCTTCCTTCTCTTTTTTTTCTCCCATCTATGTTTTGTTTCTTAATTCCACATATGAGTGAAATTATATGGTATTTGTCTTTCTCTGACTTCTTTCACTTAGCATAATACTCTAGCTTCATCCACATCATTGCAGATGGCAAGATTTCATTCTTTTTTATAGCTAATATTCCAGTGTGTGTGTCTGTGTTTGTATACACGTATGTATACACGTACACCACATCATCTTTATCCATCCATCAGTCCATGGATATTTGGGCTGTTTGCGTAACTTGGCTATTGTTGGTAATGCTGCTGTAAACTCGGGGTACGTGTATCCCTTCAAATCGGTATGTTTTTGCACTACAGATACCTAGTAGTGCAACTGCTGGGTCGTAGGGTAGTTCTGTTTTTAAGTTTCTGAGGAACCTCCATACTCTTTCCAGAGTGGCTGCACCAGTTTGCATTCCCACCACCAGTGCAAGAGGGTTCCCCCTTCTCTGCATCCTCACCAACATCTGTTGTTTCCCGTGTTGTTAATTTTAGCCCTTCTGACAGGTGTGAGGTGGTGTCTCATTGTGGTTTTGATTTGCATCTCCCTGATGATGAGTGATGTGGAGCATCTTTTCATGTGCCTGTTGCCATCTCGAAGTCTTCTTCGGAAAAATGTCTGTTCGTGCCTTCTGCCCATTTTTTAACTGGAAAAGCTTTTGGTTTTTAAACTACATTTTACTCCAGGGAAATAAGTTAGGTAACTTGTTTATTCATTTATCCAAATTGAACTATAACTGTCAAAGGCATTGTCAGGAAATCAGAGACATGCCCCCTTTTCTGGGGGAGCATGTGCTCAATGAGGAAGAAAATCCATTTATAGTTACAGAGAAGAAAGTGTGTGTGTGTGTGTGTGTGTGTGTGTGTGTTTAGGGTATGGCTGCATTTGGCATTGAAGGTTCACGGGAAGGAGACTAGAGGAAGGCAGACATTTGAACTAGGCTTTCCATTTTAGGATGTTGCTCTTGGAGGGAAGGGTCAGAACCAGGAAAAGCAACATGGACCAGAGGCTTCAAGTGAAAGATATCTTCAGGGACAACAGGAGTCTAGACATAAAATAGAGCATTAGGAAACAGAGTTAGAAAGATGAGCCACAAAGAGGTTATGGAGACCCGTAAGGATTTTTACAGACTATGGCCGTTTTCAAACATACACACAAGTAGAGAGATTAGCGTGGAGACCCCCTGCATATCCATCAGTTTGCCCATCCACTCGTATTTTATCTACCTCACCAAAAAATCCCTACACTTGGAGATATATCATAATACAAATGTTAATAACATAAACTGCTTGCATTTATAGAGCTTTTTAAGTAAAATGACGTTTTCGGGTAACTTGAAATTCATGAATCTTCCTTTCTTTCTTAGTAAATAGTTTTGTTACATTTCTGCCATTACTTAAAACAAACAAACAAAAACCTTTGTAGTCTCTTACTATCGTGTTCAAACTCGTAACCAAAGGTCACACTCAGTGTTAGAACTCTTTGTCTTACATCTAATAGTGGAAGCACGTCTTACAGGGAAATTGTATTTGAAGTCGTGCATAAAGTAAAATGTCCTATAAGGTCAAAATTACTCTCCAAAAAGACACCACATCAGAGACCGACACACCAGTGTGCCAAACAGCCAGCTTTCCCTTCGTATTTGAAACAGGTGCTTCTTTAGTTGGGTTCTAGTTGAAGTTCTAGGTTTGTATAAAGAGCTGTATGAGGGAACTGCGTAGAAAAATAGGTAGAAATACGTTTGTCTAAGGGGTCCCTGAGACTACCCCCAGGTTCCGTGATTTCCTAGAAGTACGCACAGTTGTGATTTATTATAATGAAAGGATATGAAATAAACCCAGCAAAGATGGAAGGCGTATGCCTGGTGTGGAGTCCAGGAGAAACCAGGCACAAGCTGTCCTCCCCCGTTGTCCTCCCCAGTAGAGTTGCATGAACAGTGCTTCTTCCTCCCAGCAGCGATGAGTGACACGCACAAAGCTTTGCCAACCAACGGAGCTCACCCAAGCCTTAGTGTCCAGGGTTTAGGGGTCAGTCACATAGGCGTGGAGCACGCATGTAACTGACTTTAACTGCTCAGTCTCCAGTCCCCCTAGAGGTCAAACTGATACCACATGGGCCGCATGCAAACAAAAACGTAAATCACGTTGTTAGCCTAAACCATCTGGCATGGCCCAAGGCTCCGGGTAGAGGAGGAGGCCCTTATTAGGCAAGATATTTCAAGGGCCGGTCCTAAAAACCTTTGGAATATGCAGGGTTTGTGCAGTCCAGACCTGATGAGTTAATCCTTTATTGCACAACATTAAACACTTAGATCTGAGTCCGTTAAGAGTATCACCCATTATTGGGGCGCCTGGGTGGCTCTGTCAGTTAAGCATGTGACTCTCTGGTTTCAGCTCAGGTCGTGATCTCATGGTTCACGGGATCGAGCCCCGCGTCGGGCTGTACGCTGACAGTGCAGACAGAGCCTGCTTGGGACTCTCTCCCTCCCTCTCTCTCTCTCTGCCCCTCCCCCTGCTCACGCATTCTCTCTCAAAATAACATTTAAAAAAAAGTGTCAGCTATTATATTATTCAGTATCCATTTACGATACTGGTTTTAACACAAATTATTTAGCGGTGTTCCCTATGTGGCTATTTTTAGGTGATCTGTGTAGTAAAAGAAAGATGCAGTGTTAAGTTGTAGTTTTGTAAATTATTTTCCAATCTTGAAGACAATTCAGTATTTCTAAATATTGATTTTTTTAATAATCTACCATATTGGGCTTAGAAATACATCCAACCACTTGAAATATGTGACTGAAAAAATTATTTTTCTAGCACTTCTCTTGTTTAAGGGGATTTTCTGTTTCAGGAATTCCATGAGTGACACCATCAGACTGGTCAGTGGCCTCCAGCATCCGGGATCTGCAGGGGGAGTTTATGAGTCGACCCAGCACTTCAATGACATCAAAGAACACCTCCACATAGTGAAGAGGGACATAGATCACTTGGTGCAGCGAAATACGGTAAGCTCTTTTTCTTCTGCTTTTATAATTGTCAGCCGTCCTTAGTTAGAAAGGGAAGAACGCATATTCTTTTTTCTTTTCTTTTCTTTTCTTTTCTTTTCTTTTCTTTTCTTTTCTTTTCTTTTCTTTCTCTTTCTCTTTCTTCTCTTTTCTTTTAGGTCTTTTTTAAAAAAAAGTTTATTTTTGAGAGAGAGCACAAGCAGGGGAGGGGCAGAGAGAGAGGGAGACACAGAATCTGAAACAGACTCCATGCTCTGAGCCCGACATGGGGCTTGAACCCACAAACTGCAAGATCATGACCTGAGCTGAAGTCGGATGCTTTACCGACTGAGCCACCCAGGAGCCCCAGGGAGAACACGTATTCTGCTGAAAATATTTGAACTTTTTACTGAGTACTAATGTTCATTTTTAATATTTAAGGTGAAATTATTCCATACGATCCAAATGTCTATATGTTCCATGCTCCCACACCCTACTGAATAGAATTTTTAAAAAAACTTGTTATTCCTATCATTGGAGCTGTCGCAGTTTCTGACTTATTTTCCTAGATTCTTGCCGTAAATTTTCCTTTAAAAAAAAAAAGGTCTTATTTTCAGCAGTGGTGTCAGATAAACAGCTTAAAGTGGTATCTCTTGACCCTTCACTGAGACACAGCAAGACTCACGGCTGCTGAGTAGCCCCCGTGTCTCTGCCTGGGCTGTGGGAAGCACAGGTCTGATGCTGGCTGACTGTGGCCTTTCTTTAGGCCAGACTCTTCTTTTTTCCAATAGCTTTTCCTGTCTTACTTCGTGCACTTTTTAAAAGTTCTTCTGGTTTTTTTTCGGGGGGCGGGGAGAGGTATTTTACTTTCTTAGGCCTGTTTTTTAATTATAAGCCCCAGGTACGTTTTTAGAGATTGGCCATAACGATAAAAATAGGTAACAGTTTTCCAAGTTGGATGTGCATAAGAGACGACACTGGACAATGGGCCTGTGGTGCTTGTAAGTCTTTCGCTTGGAAGTTTTTCCTTAACTTCCTTACTGCCCTTCAAACCCCTTATCAAATTCACAAGTGCTTGTAGCACTTGCCGCTTCCTCTTGTGATCCAGTCTCCTCAAAATGACCAACACTAAAAATTCAGTGTGAAACAACCCAATTAAAAATGTGCTGGAGAAATGAATGGTGTTCATGGGAAAAGCTTGTACTGGGGCACCTGGGTGCCTCAGTCACTTAACCATCTGATTCTGATTTCGGCTCCAGTCGTGATCTCACAGTTTGTGAGTTCGAGACCCGCATCGGACTCTGCGCTCTGCACTCTGACACTGAAGAACCTACTCGGGATCCTCTCTCTCTCCCTGTCTCTACCCCTCCCCTGCTCATGCTCTCGCCCTCTGTCTCAAATTAAATAAACATTTTTTTTTAATCATTAAAAAAAAAAAAGTGAAAGCTTGTACATGTATGAAAAGATGCTCAAGCTACTTCTATAATGAGAGAAATGAATTGGGGCGGGGGGCGGTCTGTAGTTTCTCCCTCCATTGTTTCTTTTCCTAATATAATCAGAAACCATTGTCAAATCTTCCCCTACTCTTACGGATGGTAGCATATACTGTGCGTCTGTCTTCTCCCTGCTTTCTTCCCTTCTCCACACGGCCACAGGAGTGTGCAGAGCTTCCTTACTGCTTTTATAGCCACGTGAGCCCCATTGTGTGATTGCATCATAGTTTATATGATAATTTCTAACGAGAAGTCTGTCAGTCTTGTTTTTCTGTGCCCAGTGTGTTTTTTTCTGCTTTTAAGATTTTAATCTAATACTGATTTTCAGCAGTTTCATTATGATATGCTTTGCTTTTGTTTTTCTTCTGCTTGGGGCTTAATATCTTGGTTCTATGCATTTCTAGCTGTCTTTAATTTGGAAAATTTTTAGCCATGTTTCTTTCAGGTTTTTTTTTTTTTTCCTGTTAGACTTTTTCTTTTCTTTTCTTCTAATGTGTGTTTGTTTACTTTGAGAGGGAGAGAGAATTCCAAGCAGGCTCCCTGCTGTCAGCTCCGAGCCCGACGCAGGAATCAAAATCGAGAGTCAGATGTTGAACCAACTGAGCTGCTCAAATGCACCTCTGTTGGACTTTTTTTAGTTGTGGATCACTTCTATTGCCACGTCTTCGGGTTTCTTGATGTTTTCTTCTGCAGTGTCTAATGTCCTGCTAATTTCCTCCAAAGTATCTTTTTGTGTGTTAGTCTCTGGAAATTCCATTTGGGTCCCTTTTTTTATATCTTCCATTTCCTCATCATGTTTGTATTTTTCTCTACATTCGTAAGCCCAGACATGTTTACGGTATGTTTTAATGTCTTTCTTGGGTAATTCCATCATCTGTGTCATTTCTGGGTTTATTTTTATTGATTAATTCTTCTCCTAAGACTGGGTCAAGTTTCCTTCTTGGCATACCTGGTAATTTTTCATTGGATGCTGAACGTTGCTACTTTTATGTTACTGGTTGTTGGATTTTGTTGTATTCCTTTAAATAGTATTCGACTTTGTTGTGGTCTACAGTTAAGTTTGGGGGGTTAGTTTGATCTCTTCAAGGTATGTTTTTTAAGCATACCTTTTAGGATGGGTCTGGTTAGGATTTCTCAGCACCGTTGATATTCTGCACCACAAACTTTTTTGTGTGTGGGAAACCGTTCTGTGTGTTATTGGCCTCTACCCACTGGGTGCCAGTGGCACTTCCCAGTCGTGACAGTCGAGATGTCGTCAGACGTGGCCAGCTGTCCTCTGGCCAAATGAACTGCCCCTGGTTGAGAACTGCCAGTCTAAGAGTTCATTTCTCCCCACTATAGTGGTGTCTCTGGCTGGCTGGTGGGAAAACAGACTGTTCCGGCCCTTCCCGTGAGCTCTGGGAGTTGTCTGGCCTCTTGCTTGGAGTAGTTCTCCCCTACCCACGTGGAGTTTTGCACCACGCACGTACAGATTAGATTCAGCCAAAGATTTGAAGGACTCTTCTGCAAACTTCAGAGACTTCTGTCTCTGCTGTTATCCTTTTTCATATTCTGTCGCATACAGCCACCTTAGCGTCCCTAAAATACAGTATCTGACTTAGCTCAGTAGGACCACTCGCTTCTCTCTGGGGGCCCCCCCTGTATGCAGAATCTGCCTCCGGGCCACTGCCTGTGGCCGGTGTTTGTAAACAGGTGTTTTGTATATTTTGTCTTGTTGTCAAGGTGACAGAGCTGTTCCTAGTCAGCCCTTCAGAGGTGGAAGCAGAAAATGTTCCTCCTATCCCATAATTTTTTATATGGAGTATTTATATTAATCTTTCGATAAACGTTTTTTTAACTTCCATTTTAATTTCTTCTCTGACCCATTTTTTTTTTTAATTTAAAAAAAATTTTTAATGTCTATTTTTGAGAGAGAGAGAGAAAGAGCATAATCAAGGGAGGGGCAGAGAGAGGGAGACACAGAATCTGAGGCCAGGCTCCAGGCTCTGAGCTGTCAGCACAGACCCTGATGTGGGGTTTGAACTCAATAAACCAAGAGATCGTGACCTGAGCCAAAGTCCAGTGCTTAACCGACTGAGCCACTGAGCCGTGATCCATGGACTTAAAGTTGTCTTCCTTTGGCCTTTTTTTCCCCCTAAAATGCTGATCCCTTAATTTCTTGCTATCTTGTTTGCTGCCTTTGCCTGCAGACAGGTGTCTTTTGTTTTGTTGTTGTACTCAAGGGAGAGCGCGCGCGTATGAGCAGGAGAGAGGGGCAGAGGGAAAGAAAGAGAATCTCAGGCAGGCTCTATACTCCACATGGAGCCTGCCTCGGGGCTCGATCGCCCAATCCTGGGATCATGACCTAAGCTGAAATCAAGAGTTGGACGCTCAACCTAGGCGCCCCCAGACAGGTGTTCGTTTTAGATTGGATTTGTTTCTAGGTCTGCCAGTTGTCTTCTGTGAGTTGGTCCATATTATGTAGTCTACCTTCCTGGAAGTCCTAATACCAGATTTTTAAAAAATACCTATTGTTTTTTAGGAAAGAAAATTAATATGTTAAATAACTTTCCTGAGGTCATTAGCTAGTATGTGGTAGAAGGGAAGAACTTAGGTCTTTAACATGTAATCTTGTCTCCTTTATATTTTTAGATACTGTCTTTCTTAACTATTTTTTTATATGTGTCTTGCGTATACATATTTTTCAAAAATGACTTAATAGTTTTCTTACTGACCATCACCTCTCATCCAAAGCATTATCGCCTATTCCCTTAGCTCCGTTTGAGGTTATTTTTTCTCCCAGCTTCAGCCTGTGTTGCAATGACCAGGTTGATGCCGTGGATACACACGTACCGAAGAATGTTGGCAGCCGCATGACCAACCACAGTGTTGGTGCCGAAGAATGTGACCATGTAATTGCCTGAACCAGAACACTTTTGAGAAGGGGATACTGTTGATAATTACTCTAGTACAGCAAGTATAAACCGGATGTGTCCAGGGAATTCGTGGTTTGTGACCGTCAAGAGCACAAAATATTCATCGTCACTGTGATGACGATTCGGGCCAGATGGCAACGAGTTAGTGACTGGACCGCGAAGGTGGAATGCCTTCCAGTATCATCTACTCTTTCAGAAAGTCAGGTGGTAGGGGCGCCTGGCTGGCTCACTCCGAAGAGCACGAGACTCTTGATCTTGGGGTCATGAGTTTGAGCCCCACGTTGGGTGTAGAGATTACTAAAAAAATAAATAAATGAACTTTAAAAGGTGGTAAAAGTTACGGGGGTGGAAGATATTTATGGGATGAATAAATGAAATGCTTTAGTTTATGTAGTTCACCATGAATTTTGTAAAGATCGCACATTTACTTCTTTTTCTAAAATACCAATTTGACTAACCATAACACAGAGTCCTTTTGCCTTACAGCCATCAAATGAAAGGCCGAAATGCCCAGAACTACCACCATTTCCATCGTGTTTATCTACGATGCACTTTGTTATATTTGTAGTGGTACAAACGGTGTTATTCGTGGGTTATATCATGTATAGGTAAGTCTCTAACGTGTAACTGAACATTTTTCTGTACTTGTTTAAGTTTAAATGCTCAGAGTCCTCAGTGCTCATTCCAGAGCTTTCAGTACTTACAGAATTCAGTTTACACAAAGCAGATGTTGTTTCTAGTCTATTTCAGGCATGTGGGAGCGCACGTATAGAATATTCGTATGTTTATCTTAGCGCATCTTCTACTCCAAAAGACAATGTGTATTTCAACTTTAAACAGTCCTGTTCTTTCTAAAGTAAAACATACAGAACTTTCAGGTTTTTCTTCTTTCTCTTTTTCCTTAGGACTCAGCAAGAAGCAGCTGCCAAAAAATTCTTTTGACCACCATTTTCCTATGTGTTCATCATGTATGTGTGTACAAAATGTTGTCTTTTTGAGGGAATTTAAGTATTTAAATTGCTTCATAGTCTAAATTATTAAATTTTGTATAAAATAACTGTTTAAACCTTGATTTGCGGTAAGAATAAACCTTAAAACAAAGACAACCACATGTAAATTTGTGCATAGTACATAAATCTATTTAAATTTCAGTGAATTTCTGGCCAGTAGAATACAGCCACTGAACAGAATATTGATAAAGATGGTAAATAATAGAAACTGGGGGCACCCTCCAGATGTGAAAGTTACCCCTACGACGTCTCCAGTGCTGGAGGTTTCTTTATTTAACATAAATACACTTGCCCTCCTGCCCCCCCCCCCCACCAACTCTGTGGTCTAAGAGCTCCCCTTCATGTCCATTTTGTAACCAGAGTCTTTTGTTAGAGATCAGAGTTTCCCACTCTGTGACCCAGTCCTGCAGTCCTTTAAATGCAGTTCCCTTTGAAATCAAAGAATATTTTGTCTGAGAGCTTTAGGATCTAGAGAATAGGCTTCAGAGTGTTGAAGTATTTTTCCCTCCGATTATCCATGATACATTTCACTTTTAAAGGGAATTTCGGAAGAAAGTTAATAGCTGCTCTTTGCCTGAAAAACCGTTTAGGTGAAAACGTTCCTCTGATTATGGTTTTTATAGGTCTTCTGCCTGGTAACGTTCATTTCACGGCTGCTCACGTTCTCGGACGCCTGCATTCCAACAGTGTCCGTTCAATATTATGAAAACGATTTCCAGGTTATTTGTAATTTAAGGAACTTATTTCTGGCATGTTGTACAGTGTGTAAATTCAGCTCTGATGGCATGTCCTGAGGGTCAAGTTCACAAAACCTAGCACTACGTTTTGGTTAATGTGACTCCATATCATCTGGTGTCGTTTAAATCAAGGAGTCTGTAGTAGAAGCAGTGTTAAGATTTTGAAGGCAACATTTGAAAAATAGAATTAATAGTTCCGATTTCTTTTTTTTTTTAATGCCAGAACTAAGGATATTGTGAAGCACTTGTGAGGAAGCTGGACCTTGAAATGTCAGACTGGAAGGGGTTATTGTAGTCTTTGTACATAGTTGTTCTAGGTATTCTAGAAACGGTCGGTAAAGGACATTTTAAAATGCAGACCTCACATTTTCACAGCTGACGTAGACCTATTTTTTACTATTTTACTGCAGAATACTCTTCAGTAGTTATCTGTCCTTTGTCACAGAAGCCAAAATAATACTGTGTTACAAAACAGTACTGTTTCACTCTTCCGGACCTTCCTGAATTTGTTCTCAAATGTCATCCACAGATTGGGCTAACTGCCTAAAGTCTCTACGAAGGCTGTGGGAAACTCTGCATTTCAGCAGTACCTGCTCCATACTGTATACGCACACAGTCCTAGCCTTGCTTTCTAGGTTAACGTTCATCCTGGAACGCTGAACGAGAATATTCTGGTAACTGCCCACTCCGCTTGGGTCACTTTCACAGAGAACATGCTTCTCTGATGTGTGTCCTTGGTAGCAGTAACATTCTGAAATTCACGTTTCAGAGACATCATCACAGAATTTGCTTTTAATTTGTAGAAAAACAAAAAGACAAAACCCTTCCGAAGCATGTTGAGGTCGCAGGCTGTGACAGTTGGGAGGTCCTCTTGAGATGGAAGGCTGCACACACACTGTCCAGTGTTACAAAACCGCGGTCACACGTGCCCGGACGTCCAGCAGGAAAACCGGACATGTGTGCCCCGTGTCAGCCGCATGCGGAGGGGCCGTGCGGCCGCTCCTGACCCGGGGCGGGGGGGGGGGGGGCCGCGTCTACGAGAGCGCGTGCACCTTTTTCTCCTTTACTTAGTAATTTCATGTACTTGAAAATCACTTTGTAAAGCAGTTCGCACAGGCTCTTCGTCATATCATTTGAAATTCGGTTTCTTTTACTCCAAATCACAGACTTCAGGTAGCTTCCTTTCTGAAGAAAAATATTCGCTCTGTGGAGAAATCAGTCACTGCCAGGATCCTTTCATTTCTGTACTATTTTGTATAATTGAATTTGTTGACTTCTCTCACACCAGCAAGTATTTTACAGGTGCCTTGGATTAAAACAAAATTGATTTTAAATTTTTAGTGCAACTCATTGTGCTTACGATGCCACTTTTAAAAAGAAGTCCAATTACACCGTGGCTAGTGCTTTTATTTAACATATGTACTTGTGCTCTGATTGTTCAAATGTCTTACTCAGCTTGAAACTTCCCTGTGAAGCCTCAGACAGTAAACGATGTTTTGGAGGTATTCAAGGAGGTATTCATCAGCGCCTCTCAGAGTGTGGTCCGTGGACCATCTGGGTCACGGTGTGCTTGTGCAGAATGCAGATTCCGGGGCTCCGTTCTAAGGCACCTGCATCAGAATTCAGGGGCGGGGCTTCAGGATGTCGTGTTCCACAAGCACCTCAGCTGATTCCGAGCGCACTCATGTCTGAGAACCACCGGGATGAGGAATGCAAAAAAAGAAGTCTTTCGTTCTTTTGGTTTAAAGCTGAGCTGAGAGCATAATATAACGTTGTCATCATCAATGACATTAGCAAACGTGCACTGATTCTGTTATAATTAACAAGTAAGGTCCTTTTGACTAAAACTCTTGGTTTATCAATAGCCACACGCCAAACCCAGGTTGTTGCCTGTAGCTCTCGGCACTTTGGTTGATGGCTTTTAAACTTCCAGAATCACCAGATCATGGTCAAGCCGTGAAAACTCCCATCTCAGAGTCCGCCTGCTAAAGCCTTTTGCTTTCCTGATTGCAAATTTCGTGGCATTTTATCTCAGACAATTGTCCTTTTTGATAACTTGGGGAAAACAGAAATTACTTGAACAAGGGGTTGCCTGACCCGATGCATTGCAGAGATAACGATCTTTGTAAAGAATTTCAATAGCAGTTGTGAATATTAAGATGTGATGATCTTTTCCTGTCCATGTGCTTACTGCAGGGAGATAGTGAACAAACGACTATATGGGGGGGTTTTTTATTTATAAGATCTAATGTAAAATCACCACTTGCAACTTTTTAGACCTGTATGTTTGCCTGTTTAATATATTTCTTTTAAAGTTTAAAAGGGTTTTCTATCCACTGGTAATTTCGATTGGATAACATTTTGTCAAGTGTTTTTTTTTCTGATTGTTATTTGATGCTAGCTGAAATTCGAGAAATGACATTGACCTTATTCAAATAAAGAAATATTTTAGTAAATTTACTTTTCTCCTTCCTTGATCTCGGGTAATAAGGAGTTACTTCTTTTCCAAGTAGGCCCTGGTTGTGATCGTGTTTATCTGTTGCTCTGTGCCGTACCCTAGGCGGCCTCCCTCATGCAGAATCAACGCACGGAAGCGTAAAAAGAGAAGTAGAAATGAAAATGGGTACAGCTTACCCTTGCTGGTAATGAAAAACACAAACTAATTAAAACAGTGCATTTGATGCTTTCACCTTTAATAACCAAATACTGGTAAAAGTGTAGTTAAGCTGGAACTCTTAATCGTTACTAATGGCAGTTTTAAAAAGTACTTTAATCTCCTTTGGCAAGCACCATTTATTTAGCCAAGTAATTCCAATTTTGAGAGCCCGTGTAGTATTAAAAGGAAAGAACAGGGCTTTGGTGTCAGACAGAATTGGGTTTATTTAAAAAAAAAATTTTTTTTTTTAACATTTATTTTATTTTTGAGACAGAGAGAGACAGAGCATGAACGGGGGAGGGTCAGAGAGAGGGAGACACAGAATCTGAAACAGGCTCCAGGCTCTGAGCTGTCAGCACAGAGCCTGACGGGGGGCTCGAACTCACATACCTGGAGATCGTGACCTGAGCCGAAGTCGGACGCTTAACCGACTGAGCCACCCAGGTGCCCCCAGAACTGGGTTTAAATCTTGGCTCTGCTGCTTACGAAGCATGACCTTCACTTTCTTTATACTTGGCTCCCCAGGTTGGGAGCGTTGTAAAAGAGTCTTCTGAAGTGGTCTCAGAAAATGGTAGACCCTCTTCTGCTAGAACACGCAGAAATACTGGATAGAATTAACTAAGAGATGTAAATCAATTCGATGGGTTTGAAAGAAATCGGGGGAGACGACAGTCACGCCCGATCGGTATGCCTGCTGGGAGGGGGTGGTCGAGAGCAGGCTATGCACAGATAGACCCTGGGCGCCAGTTAGAGGCTGAGGAGTTCGCTCGGGGCGTTGGGGAGAGTCCTTGCCCGCCTTGCCATCGTAAAGATTTGGGATTTTATTCAGGTGTGATGAGAGATCTGTAGGTCTACACCCGGCTGTCCCATGTCACAAATCTTGGGATGTTTCTGGAGGAATCAAAAGATTTGACACAGCAGCGAAGAGTTTCCCGGATGTCCAAGTGGAAGGGCCGGTGTACCAAACTGAGGAATAAAAGGATTTTAAAGACATCCCATTTTCTCGGTGGAATTCTCGACCGGGGAGACAATGAGAGATTTGATTTGGTAAAATGCAATACCAGGGCGTGAGTCCCGAATAGTTGCCACGGGTTGTAGCTGCCACCTGAAGGTCTCTCTGTGCTGCTCGATGACCCCTCCCACACGAAAGTAGAACTTGGGGGACTTCACTTTGTGAACCAAACTGTTAACATAGGCCAGATCTGCAACAGATGGCCACTTTTCTTTGGGAAATAGAAGTGGTTTTTAATCTGAAACACTGCCATGTTGTCTAAAGGAGAGCTGCGCTGGACTGGGAAAAGGGACGGAATCCCAGGCAGTGGCTTTTCCCCCGTCAGCTGAAGTGTCCAATACCCCCCTCCACTGAGGAAACGGGTTAGAAATGGAAATGGAGAGGCAGTGGGCTGAATGCATTGAGCTCCAAGCAGTGCATCTGAAAGTGGAAGTGGGCGTGCCTCGGTGGCTCAGTCGGCTGAGCGTCCGACTTCGGCTCGGGTCACGATCTCACGGTTCGTGGGTTCAAGCCCCGCGTCGGGCTCTGGGCTGACGGCTCGGAGCCTGGAGCCTGCTTCCGATTCTGTGCCTCCCGCTTTCTCCGCCCCTCCTCTGTTCACTCTCTGTCTCTGTCTCTCAAAAATAACATTAACATTATAAAAAATTTTTTAAGTGAAAGGAGCCGGTACGAATGCACGTTCTCAAGCCAGGCACTCAGTACGGTTCCTGTTTCATTCCGGACCTTTTGTCAGTCTTCCAGATTGAGACCCTTCAGGCAACATCTTTAAATAGGCCAGTAAAAGACAACCCATCTTAGAATATATAAAAGCGAGCATTTTAGGCAAAAATCCAGATCCTACCGTTCTGTGTACAATGTAGGGGACCCATTTCCCGAGAGGGCTCGTGCCCACAGATAAAATGATCAGCACAGGTTACAAAGAGTCCCCATCTCTTCGCCGTCCCACCTCCTCCTGGAGTGCTTTAATTAGAAAGATACTAACATTAAAGCCTTAGCCGTATTCCATTCCTCCCTTGACCTGAAGAAAACCATGGCCATTGAGAATCTGCTGCGTGTTAGAAAACCGTGTCAAAAGTTTTACCCAAGTCCACCAGCGAGTGTAAACAGAGCGTCCAGGGAGTGGGCTGTATGTAAGGGGGAAAGGTGGCCCCGTCACACGGGGATGATTTAACTCGCATTGTGCTCACCTTCTGGGCTCAAGCCCTGAAAGTGGTGCCACGTTTCCAAGCAGAAGAGTAACACCCCTGGGCAGGAGAAGGCTAAGGTGATGTCCCGGGTGTTCCTTCCAGTAAAGGACCCGCCCTCTCGCCCTTTAGACTCGCCTCGCCTGGGTGTTTCTGTATGGGCCCCGGTAACCACCGAGGCAGCACAGAATTCAGGCAAACCAAAAGGCAAATCCTCGCATGGTACTTAGAGTCCGATGAGATAAAATGACGGATCAAAGGATTATTTTTGCTTAATGAAGCATTTTGGGGTTTGAGTCTCACCGGACTCCGTTTTCAACAGGATGTGGTGCTCCGGGGCTGGAATTTGGAAATTCCATTGCAGGCGCGTCATCGGTCAGCTCTGATTAATCGGAACGAGACTCTCGCCCAAGCCCTGCTGCGCTCAAGGATTTCAAATTGAGAAATGGGTAGATAGCGTGAAGGATTTTTTTTTTTTTTTTTTTTTTTTTGCTTCTGGAATTAGCCTCGTGTATTAATTCAGAAAGTGGTCGGTTGCATCCGATGGTGTGCTTTAGTAATCTGAACCATCTGCCTCCCTGTATTAAGGAGTTCATCTCTTTAATCCAGCTTACCGCCCGAGTACCGCTCTTCCCTGCCATCATGCCCTTGAGCAGATGAGGCTGTGCAGAGTCCCTCGCTCTTGAACGTGTTGCCGTCGTTGAGATTTGGAGAGTTTTGTCTTTGTTTGCTTGTTCATTTGCCTTCGGGTTCTGCCTGAGTTTTGCCTTGATTTTTCTGGAGCAGAAACGATGGCTTTCTTTATGAAAACTATGATCAGCAACCAGGTAAAGAACTTAGGATTTGGTGGCGGGTCTGAAGAAAAAAAAGAAGAAGGAGGGACCTCTGATCCTGCAGCAGCTCAAGGCATGACTAGAGAGGAATATGAGGAGTACCAAAAGCAAATGATTGAGGAGAAGTGAGTACGCGGGGCTTCGTTTCCCTTTAAGAGCCTAAAGCGATGAATTCTGGCCATACCTTCTTCGGGCTTCCCGGTTTCTCTGTCTTTGCTTTTTTAGACGCCTTTTCTCATGCTGTTTGCCTCTAGCCTTAGGAAGGAATGTTCTGTTCGGGGACCGATTTCCCAGCCTCAGCGGTTACTGTGTCCTACCGGTAGGGATGGCAGTGAACAATAATAAATGAATCTATGTGTCGTTCTTAAAGCGGCTTAACGTTTGCTCTGGTCAAGGTTCGTTTTAATTAGCCTCAGCCGAAGTGCTCAGATGACGAACTGTGAGCCTGTTTCTACGGTCTTGCCCAAACTCGCCCTCCTAGCGAGTAGAAAGCTTTCAAACTGTAAGAAAGCTTTGCTCCTGGAAGAGGCACACGCAGCACAATCTTTTTTTTTAATCTTTTTTTAAACGCTAGAAAGCACAACATGGTGATTATGTCCTAAGACTTGGCTTCCCAAAGACTGTGGGTAACTTTGCGGACTGTTTATTATGAAGATTTTAAAGCTACAGAAAAGTAGAACAGAATGATGAATATCCATATAAACCTCCGAAAAAGGTCAACAGTTAACATTTTGTTATATTTGCTTATAGATGATTAGTTGGATGGATAGAACCATTTTTTAATGGTTTTGGTGTTTTTAATTTTTGAATGCTTTTAATGTTTATTTATCTTTTGAGAGACAGAGAGAGACAGAGCACAAGTGGGAGAGGGACAGAGAGAGAGGGAGACACAGAAGCCGAAGCAGGCTCCAGGCTCTGAGCTGTCAGCACAGAGCCTGACGCAAGGCTCGAATCACAGACTGTGAGATCATGACCTGAGCCGAAGTTGGGCGCTCAACCGACTGAGCCACCCCGGTGCCCCTAGACAGAACCATTTTTAAAGTAAATTGCCAACATCATGATGCTTTACCCCTAAATACTTCAGCCATGTACCTCCAGAACATGGCATTCCCCTGGCTATATAAAATAAAAATAAAAAAGTAAAAATAAAACATCAGTAACATTTTAGCTGGGCGTTACGGAATGTGAATCCCACCACCAATTTTTCACTGCTGCAGACTGGTCTTTCAGCATAATCTGTATGTAATTTTTTTAGAATTTAAGGTAGAATCCATTTAAGACCCTTAATAACAACAAAGAATTAAAGCCCGAGCTTGAAGTTAAATGCCCATTTTTTTAAAAAAGTATTTAGTAAAAGTATTTCTCAGGCGCCTGGCTGGCTCAGTCAGTTGAGCATGCAACTCTTGATCTCGGGGTCGTGAGTTCAAGCCCCCACATCGGGCATGGAGCCTATTTAAAAAAAAAAAAAAAAAGAATTTTTCATTTAATAAGAGTATCTCTTGCTGCCATCCTGGCCCTTTTGCTAACGATCCCTTACATAATAGTTGCCTAAGTCCTTTTGCTAAGATGATTATAGGTGAAAGGTTAATGACTTAGAGGAACCTGACTAACAAGGACAAAGGCCTACATTTATTTATTATTATTTTTAATGTTTATTTTTGAGAGAGAGAAAGAGAGTGTGAGCAGGGGAGGAGCAGAGAGAGAGGGAGACACAGAATCGGAAGCAGGCTCCAGGCTCCGAGCCGTCAGCACGGAACCCGATGCGGGGCTCGAACTCACGGACCGCGAGATCATGACCTGAGCCGAAGTGGGACGCTTAACTGACTGAGCCACCCAGGCGCCCCTAAAGGCCTACATTTAATGGAAACCTTGTCTACTGAATTCTTTTTTGAAAGAAATCGTAGCTTATAAACTACCTAGAATGTATTATGCTTGGCTCTGCAGTTAATTAAAGACAAAGAGGGGCGCCTGGGTGGCGCAGTCGGTTAAGCGTCCGACTTCAGCCAGGTCACGATCTCCCGGTCCGTGAGTTCGAGCCCCGCGTCGGGCTCTGGGCTGACAGCTCGGAACCTGGAGCCTGTTTCTGGTTCTGTGTCTCCCTCTCTCTCTGCCCCTCCCCCGTTCATGCTCCGTCTCTCTCTGTCCCAAAACTAAATAAACGTTGAAAAATAAATAAATAAATAAATAAAGTCAAAGAAATAATAATAAACACCACTGCCACCACGGTGTTGGCACTCAGATGAAGCTCAGACCAAAGAAAAGCATCCCTAGAGTGTAGGCTAGATTCGCCTGCGGCGGGGGGGTGGGGGGTTGGGGGGTGTGGGGGGGGTGGAGACAGACAAACGTGACACAAGGATAATGAAGAAACAGAAGTGGAACAGTCGCACCTAATGTTCTCAGCTCAAGTGAGCTAATACAAAGCAACCTGTCAGAAACTTAGACTAGACATCTGATCATGGAAATCATCATTTGAGACGTCCAAGCAACAGGCCTGGTCACAGACTCGGCATTTGTGTGTTAACTCATGTCCCGGTGTCCCTAAGTTATCTGGATAGAGAAAAAGCCAGAATGCCTGAATGGTGTGGTCAATCCCGTGGGTTGGGTTATTTGCCAACTATGTGGCTGCATGTGTGTGTGTGTGTGTGTGAATATCATCCATTTATGTAGTCGCCCAGTTTAAGAAATGGTAGCAGGCCAGTGGGACCAGCCTGCTTCGCTCTGGCAAGAGGCACGGCTTCCGGTCTGTTGCTTGAGTTTTCTTTTTTTTTTTTCTTTTTTAAAATTCTTAAATTTATTTTTGAGATAGAGAGAGGCAGAACATGAGCAGGGGAGAGGCAGAGAGAGAGGGAGGGAGACACGGAATCCGAAGCAGGCTCCAGGCTCTGAGCGGTCAGCACAGAGCCCGACGCGGGGCTCGAACTCACAGACTGTGAGATCATGACCTGAGCCGAAGTCGGACACCCAACCGACTGAGCCACCCAGGCGCCCCTGTTCCTTGAGTTTTCAATAGCTTCATCACCTAGAACGCAACAACAGTCCATTTACCCCCCGCAACCCCCCACCATCTCTCTCAATAGTAAAATGTCCCTTTACCTTTGTTGTGGTACGGTCATTTCTGTGCGACCATTTGTTACTCGAACTTTGATAGGCATCACAGAACTAAATATAAAAGCTAAAATCATAAAGCACTTAGGAGAAAAACAATACCTTTGCAACTTGAAAGTAGGCAAAGATTTCTTAGACAGGACTCTGAAAGCAATAGCCATACAATTTTTAAATGATGTAGGCTTTATCAAAATTGAAAATTCTTGTACATCAAAAGACCCCATTAAGAAAATATTTGTAGGCAAGTCACAGACAGAGAAAAATATTTGCAAAACATATCTGACAGAGGGCTGGGATCGAGAATACGTAAAGAATTTCTACAACTCAGTAATAAAAACAAAACAAAATGGGCAAAAGAACAAACACTTCACAAAGATTCACAAATGGCCAAATAGTACATTAAAAAAAAAAAAACCCACCTGATCTCACTAGTCATCATGAAAATGAAAATGAAAATCACACTAAAGTACCACGACACACACCAGAATGGCTAAAATTAAGAAGACACAATACCAAATGTTGGCCAAACTGCAAGTCCGTTCACGGGAGAATGAATAAACCAACATGACATATTCATAGGGGACAAATGCACTCAGGAATGAAAAGGAACAATCCACCGCTAAATACCACCACCTGGGTGGATCTCAAAAGTTTTTTATGCTCTGCCAAAGAAGGCATAGTATATGGCTCCATTTATAAAAAGTTCTAGAACAGGCAAAACCAATCTGTGGTGGATAAAGGACAGTGACTGGGGAGCAGGTATTCGCTGGGGATGAGAGAAATTTCTCAGGTGATAGCAATGTTTTTCATGTCTTAATAGGGGCTTGGGTTACACACAGAAACGGAACCAACAGGAGAAATATACATACGCATACACGCACAGGTATATGTGGGTACGTGAGATTGATGATCAGGATTGGCTCACGTGATGACGGAGGCTGAGAAGTCCCACCATCTGCTGTCTGCAAACTGGAGGCCTGGGAAAGTTGCTGGGAGGCCTAGGAAAGTTCCGAACTCTGATGGTGTAAGTCCTAATCAAGGGCAGGAGAAGATTGAGATCTCGGCCCAAGCAGACGGACGGAGAAGGAGAGAACTCTCCCTTCCTCTGCCTTTTCGTTTTAGTCAAGCCCTCCATGGATTGGATGCTATCCCCCCCCCCCCCCCCATGCCAAGGAGGGCCAATCTGCTTTATTCAGTCCATCAATTCGAGTGCTGATCTCTTTTGGAAACACCCTCCCAGACACCCCCAGAAACCACGTTTAATCTGGGCACCTTGTGTCTCGAGTCAAGTTGCCACATAAAATTCACCAGCAATCAAGGTCTGTGCACTTAATTGTAGACAAATTTTACTTAAAGGAAAAAAAAAAAAAAAAAACTACCAACAAATGCATAGCTGTGGTTAACAGCATTGCGTGCTGAAGTGTTTGCAGGAAAGAGTACCGACGTCTACAGCTTTGAAACGTACCAAAAAATAAAATGGGTAAATGACCGGGTAGAGACAGGGATGAGTATGTAATAAAACGTGTATAGTAAAGATGCTAACTGTAGACTATAGATGGCGAATACACGCGTTTCGCCGTAAAATGCTTTCGACTTTTCTGTACGCTTGAAAATTTTCATAGTGAAATACTGGGGAGGAAAGATCTGCTTCTGCCCAAGCCCCGGCTCGCGGATCTCTCGGGCAAGTCACTTATCCTGTTTCCCCCTCCAAAGGCAGAATATGGAAGGCTGTGTTGTCGGGTGCCCACCCTGGGCCCGACCTTTGGAGACGGGCAGTGAGCTCAGGGAGGGCCTGCGCCCAGGGCCCGGGGGTCAGTCATTTAATCGGATGGCTTCAGATCAGCCCCTCCTTCAGGCCGCCTTCTGTGTGATGGTTAAGGTGATTTCCGAACGTGAAGGGAAGAAATAGAAGCCAATTTAGCCACCTGAAAAGGAAAACAGAATTCCTTTCCGTGCAACTAATGCCTTACCCCGCCAGGCCTCACGCAACTAATGCCTTACCCCGCCAGGCCTCACACGGGCCTAACCTAGGAACCAGAATAAGGTGGGAAGCCAGCCATGAGCTCTTTCCTGGCTCCCGCTGTTGCTGCTGTGGCTGCCTGGCTGCTCTGTTCTTTCTTCTCAGTGGTCAGCTCCCCCTGGGCCACCCAGACCGGGTGGACTGGGGACAATGGTGGCCCATGGCCTCCAAGTTCACCTGTTCCAGCCACACTGCGAATGTGTCTTTCTCAGTCCCAGAGATCCCGGAGAAAAGATTTCACTCAGCTTGGGCCAATTCAATACGGTCAGAGAGCAGGGCCGGCGTATAAATCTAGCCCCTAGTGATGCCCGTCTCTGGGCAGCTGGGAGGGGAGGCAGTCACTGTGAGCTTTGGAGACATCCCCAAAGCTGGCTGCTTCTGTCGAGGTCATCCTGAGCAAGGAAGTCCATTTCAAACCAGCATAAGCCCAAGTCCAAGTAGGTGGTCCCCAGAGCATTATGGAAATCTACCCTACCTGATTTGGGGACGCCTCCTTCCAAACAGGGAAGGGAACGCTGTACAAAAATTGGGGTCCAGAAGGGGTGACAATGAAGGGAAATGGCTTTCTATAGATCCCTAAATCCCACGTGCCTCCAAGGACCCCCCAGCCCAGGATTCTGCGACGCTGTTTTTTCACTTGAAGAAGGATCATTCAGGGAGCTTGTTAAAAACATACATTCCCCTCATCTGCGCCCCCAGGGATCCTGAGGAGTCAGTGTGAGATCAGACCCAGGAAGCTGCGTTCTTAACAGGCACTCAGGTGATTCTGATGTTCGTGGTCCCAAGTCGTATCTAGAGCAGCACCTTGAGGTCAACCATACACTAGGCATAACCACTCTGACCCTCTCTGGGCTGCATCCTAAAGAGATTCCCAGAACCAAGCTGCCGTTGGGATTTAGGGGTCTGCAGTGAGTTATGACAGTAGAATGATGATAGAAAGAGAGGCAGATGTTTGGGGGCGTAGGAAGGTTTATCTCCGCGTCTGGTGGGAATGTCCGTAGCTCTGTCTATCCTTTGATGGCTTATTCTATTCTTTTACTTTTAGGATGGAAAGAGATGCCGCATTCACACAAAAAAAGGCAGAGAGGGCATGCCTCAGAGTCCATCTCAGAGAAAAGTACAGGCTCCCAAAGGTGAGACGCTCTATACACAGTAAGCATCCAATAATTTCTGAGATACTAGCACATGGAGAATGTTTGATTATCGGCAAAGGGTCACATTCATGAATACACACACACACACACATACACACATTTGTTTGTCTTCGTTGAGGTGTTTGATGTCGTGAAAGAGCATTGAACTTGGAGTTCATGAAAAGTAGATTCCAATCATCTCACCTCTATAAACTTCCATTTTGTCTCAACCAAATGGACCTAAAAGCCACAAATGCTATTTTTATGTAAATTTATGTAAAGATTATAGAACTTCTCTGTGTAAATACACAAGGAGGAAATCATCACTGGTATTTAATATCGCTGGTATTTGATAATACAAAATAATGTGTCACATGATAATGTTCTGTGGGCTGCGCGCATATCAACCCATTTAATCCTCGAACAGTCCTCTGGGGTGGTTCTATTATCACCTCCGTTTTATGGTAGAGGAAGCAGAAGCATGGAGGAGGTCAGCCCGTCCTGCCAAAGGCCACACAGGCAGGAAAGGCAGAGCCCAAGACCTTCTACCATATTCTGCCTGTATTTCAAAGGAACGGTCTGTTCCTTCTTTATGGAGGTGATGTCATCACCCCGCACTAGGCGTCTATCCATCTCGGTGCTGGCGGTGAGAACGAACACCTGTAGATTCTGGTCAAGTCCTGGTTTACGGATGGGAAGAGAATGTGTGGCCATGTTACGGCAGGCTCAGATGCACGGCTCCCATGGGTCCCCTGCGGGTCCCCCGAAAGCTGACTTCAGAAGCTACAAGCACTAATCGAAGGGGGAGAGAGAGCTTGGCTGTCCCTGCAAGGTCAGTGCTGAAGTCACCCAAGAGTTAAATTTAGCCCCAACTTGTGGGGGAGACTGGCCCCTTAGATGCCCTAGGAACCATGTTCTGCTCTCACAGAGGGAAGGAAAACTCACAGTGAGATTTAAACATTTTCACAGCAACCATCGAATTTTGAAAAGCGCGTCTTTGCTTTTTGCCTCCCTGATTCCGGCCTCATGCTTTTTTGCGTTGTGCTTGCATCTTGGAAGAGTGGGGCACTAGACACGGTCCCCGCCACTCCCATTGCCTAGTGGATTATCCAAAGCTCCAGGGACAGCACTGGCCGTCTTGAGGAGAAACGGGTTTTAAGTCCGGTGCAACCTCAGATGGCTTTTTAAAATATCTGGGCCTCAGTTTCCTCATCTGTAAAATGGAGACAATGACACCTGCTTCACAAAGTCTTTGTCTGAGCTAACATCGCGTAAAGGACCTCGTACAGCCACCTGCCTAAAGGAAAGAGCTCAACAGAGGACAGCTCTTATTTCGCTGTAATTATCTCTATGCCCAGAAGTCTTATGTCTTCCTAATAAGAGCTGGGGGTCTCAAAGACCTCGCGCAAGCACACTGATATGTGCAAACGGTGCAACACCTCGAGGTCAAGAATCTGAGCTTCTGCTTGCTTTCTCCCCACGGAGGCCTCAACGGCCTTGCTCATTTCCAGAGCCTCAGGGATGAGCACCTCACGCAAGGCTCAGCAGCATGGCCCTGAGGGTCTTCAAAGAAAAAATAATTCCCAGATGCCTGAGTCACGCTATCCCTTGGGACAAGAGCCTCTCCCAACAAAAGCTATAAAAAGAGGACAGAATTATAAGCCACGAAATGTGCACGCTCATATCCTCTCTGGAGAGAATCAGGCCCAGGGGAGCGGCAGTGACTGTATCTGCACAGGCTTCTGCTCCCTGAAACCAGCTGGGGGTGGGATGCGGGAGCGAGAAGAAGTCAAGAAATTGTCAACAGTGGAGCCCAGGATCTTTCATTGCGTGGTTTACCAAGGCTTATATACCCCCCTTTCCCATAGCTGCTTCAAATGTATAATGCGTGTGAGGCCCCACCTGATTTTTTTTTTCTTCGACCCCGAGAAAGACCTTTGAGCTCACCTAAGAATCTAATGTCACTGTCTCTTTTTAGACATGAGGGAACTGCGGCCCCCGGGGGGGTCAGGTTGCTTGGCAAAAACCCACAGCTACTGACCGACGGAACCGGCCTCTCAGCCACGAAAAAGCGTGCCTTACGAAAGGGTTTGAGCACAGCTCCCTCTGGCCCCCCCAAGGTCTCTGCGATCGCTACTCTCAGCGTTCGAGGTGTCCCCAAAGTTTAAGCGCAGTTTTGTGGCTTAAACCTGCGTGAAGGCTTTGGGGGCGGCCTGTACTGCTCAGGAGTTCAGTGAATCCCACCCAAAGCTCGGCAGACACCCGGCCTCTCCCCCTCCTGGGTCGTCTGATGGCTTCACCCGGGACCTGGGAGCCGCTACTAAATTCCAAGTACAATCCAAAGAAATAGATGAGGATATCCCTTGAAAGCGTTCCACACTTACTCTTTCCCTGCAGTTTGCTTTCAGATGGGGGCCGCCTCCCTGGGCCTCTTTGATATTATGGCTGCATTTTGTGAAAATGGACTGATGCTGCACAACGTTGTGAGGATAGACCTGTGGCGTGAAAAAAATGCTAAAAATACCAGCAGGGCAATTGCCTGCTTTTCGCACAGCACGTGGAAACTCCAACCCAATTACACTGCCCATAAAACAGTAATCAATAGAAAATGTATCCTACGACCCCGCCACTCTCCTCTTCTGCTTTGTCCCGTTGTCGCCAGGTGTGACAAACGCCCCCACGTCGATGCGGCACCTTACCCCGTGAAGTCCAGCCCCACCCTTGGACACCCCCTCCGTCTCCTGTGGCTGTTACAGGTCACACGTTCCCCTCGCACCCGCCCCATCCGGGCTCGGGGCGCAGCGGGGCCTTCCGGACCCGATCCCCTGCCCGGGGTTAGAAGGATGCGCTGGGGGACAGACGCGTTTGCCAGGCTGAGATCAGCCCCTGGCCGGCAGCTTCCTGTCCGTGCAGAGCGGCCAATCCTATGGTGACAGGAGCCGGGCCCCGCGCGCCCCCTGGTGTCCCTAACGCAGCGCGCACGCGCGCCGCCGCAGGGAACGGCCCCGCCGCTCTGATCAGTTCTTCCGCGCGGTCTGTGGGTTGTAGCAGGGACTCTGGCGGTGGGGGACAGAAATAAATGTATGGACGTGAACTTTTTTTTGGGGGGGGGGAGTCTATTCGGTTGCTGCTAAGGACCAGATTGTGCATTGTATTGTGAAGCGGTTGCTGTGCTGGCGCCCCTGGAAGGGCCTGGTGGGCTCTCCAAGGAGCAGCTGTCACAAAACAGGAGGTGGCAAGCGCCCGTGAGGGGCCCCGTGTGGGGACAGGCTGGGAGGGGAGTGTCCGAGCAGCGGGATCCTCCCGTGGTGCGCCAGGACGGAGAGCCAGAAGACAAACTGGTGTTAGCCGTCTCCGCGGTCAGCAGGATGGAGAGGGATTTTGAAATGCCAGTGACTGAGGGCGAGGAGAAGGAATTGGAATATTCAGCCCTGACGTCGGGGAAATGACCACTGTGGGGGGCAGTCCTTCCCTGGGCCTTGAAAGCCGCGCTTGGATTCTCCTACCGGACCAGGCCAACTTATCTGGAGGGGCCCGGGCTGCTCCATATTTGGAGCTGGATGTAACTCTTAGGTGTTCCTTGATTGTGCAGAAGGACTCCCGGAACCTTTAGAATGCCACCCCAAAACCATAATGGGGCTTGAAGTTTCAGGTCTTTATCTCCTGGATGTTCCCATGAGGAGCAAGGAGGCTCTGGAACCTCCGGCAGTGCCCCCGGGCATCGCTGTGATTGGGAAAGCTCCAGGCCACGGCAGTGTGTCCAGTGACCCAGGGAAAGGAATGAGGGGCCGGTGGCCAGCGCCACACCCTTGGAGCCGCAGGGGAGGCCCGGCCAGGAGCTGCCAGGCTAGAGACGGGGCAACAGACCCCCTAATCGTTATGTACATCCTCTTCGCGGGGCTTGGCATCTTGATTACTTCACTTAACTAATTACTTATCCGAGCACTGAATTAAAACCAGCCATCCTGCTGTGTGTGTGTGTGTGTGTACATATATATCATTCAGCTCTAAAAAATGGAAATCTTTCCATTTACAACCACATAGATAGGCCTGGAGGGTGTTATCCTAAGTGAAATAAGTCAGACAAAGACAGTACTGTATGATCTCACTTGTATGTGGAATCTTTTAAAAAAAGAACTCGAGGGCGCCTGAGTGACTCAGTCAGGTCATGATCTCGCAGTTCATGAGTTCGAGCCCCGCGTCGGGCTCTGTGCTGACAGCTGGGAGCCTGGAGCCTGCTTCCGATTCTGTGTCTCCCTCTCTGTCTGCCCCTCCCCTGCTTGCACTATCTCTCTCTGCCTCTCTGAAAAATGAACAAACATTAAAAATTTTTTTAAATAAAACTAAAAAAAAAAAAAAAAAACACATACAGAGAAGAGATTGGTGGTTGCCAGAGGTGGGCGGAGGTGGGGGTGGGGTGAAATGGGTGAGGGTGGTCAAAGGGTACAAACTTCCCAGTTATAAGTCCTGGGGATGGGGGGCGCCTGGGTGGCGCAGTCGGTTAAGCGTCCGACTTCAGCCAGGTCATGATCTCGCGGTCCTTGAGTTCGAGCCCCGCGTCAGGCTCTGGGCTGATGGCTCGAAGCCTGGAGCCTGTTTCCGATTCTGTGTCTCCCTCTCTCTCTGCCCCTCCCCCGTTCATGCTCTGTCTCTCTCTGTCCCAAAAATAAATAAACGTTGAAAAAAAAAATTAAAAAAAAAAAATAGTAAGTCCTGGGGATGGAAGGCAGGGCATGGCGACTGTAAAAAAAGGTCATCAAAAGACATTGGTAAGGACAAATCCTACCAATTGTAGGATTTTACTCATTGTTGTTAACAATCAGCCATAACCTCCGGGTGTGGGACACCTCCCGCCTGTCCAAGCTCTCCTTCTGGAGCAGGTGTGGGCTCCTGGACCGCCCCTGGTACTCGGCTCCTTGACCCCAGTGTCTGAGTGGTATTTCTATTTTCATTAAACTTATTTTTCACATATCTGAAAAAGCCCATGTCACTGCATAATCATAAAGCTCATTTAAATCAAGGGACTTGCCCAAGGTCACACCTCTTACTGTGCCACACAGACCTCCAGCCTCCTGATTCTTCTACCCAGTGCTCTCTGTGTCCCATGCTCCCTCCACCGTCTCGAAACCGTATCTCCGCCCGGGAGGGTGGCCTTGAGAACGAACACAACCGTCCAACAAGAAAGCAGTGCTGGGCAGAAAGCAAGAGGCACCAGGACCTTCCTGAGCTCCTAATAACAACCTTTCCCTCCCCTCGAGGTGCAGACTGCTAAGCCCCGTGTTGTCTTATAAAGTCCATATTGGGTAAGCAGCCATTCTAATGGTATTAGCGGTCCACGGGGAGCTGGATACATTCACTAGGTCTTCCAGCTAACGAGGGATGCCCCCTGGGTGCCTCATTCACAATTCCCCAGGGTCACCGGCACAGGAGTCACACAGCCAGCAGGAGGCGGTTCTGGGCCCTTCCCCTCACCAAGGCCCAACGGAGAGCAGATTTGAGGAAAATGTCTTCCCGGGAGCTGTCAGATCTAATGAGGATAACTATGTCACATTTTGGAATTAGAACCGTATTTTCTAAAGCAACTATTTGGCTGGCGTTTCCCGTGAAAGAGTTTCACTGATTGCTGACTGGTGGGGGGAGGAAATGTGGACTGGGAAAAGGAGGAATGTGGGCCCAGCCCCCCAGGGCACAGTAAAAAGCCTCCTCTCCCAGCTCATCGGTCACTGCTAATGACAATGCTATTTATTGCGCCCGGGTCTTGGGACGACCCCTTTTATTATTATTACTTTTTTAATGTTTATTTATTTCTCAGAGAGAGGGACAGAGAGTGAGTGGGACAGGGGGCAGAGAGAGAGAGGGAGGCACAGGATCCAAAGCAGGCTCCAGGCTCCGAGCTGTCAGCACAGAGCCCGACGTGGGGCTCGATCTCATGAGATGTGAGATCGTGACCTGAGCCGAAGTCGGACGCTTAACCCACTGAGCCACCCCGGCGCCCTGGACGATGATTGCAGGAATCACAGAAGCAAATAAGTGCAGTGATCAAACTGCAGGAATCCGAGGTATTCATAAGAAACTGCCCACATGTGCACTCTGTGGACACGTCCTCCGGCTTTCAAATCACAGGTACCCCGAGGACTCCTGGCGCCCACAGGAATCCATGATGCTCACGTTAGGTTTGGGTCTCGCTTGGCTGATCACCCCCTGTCCTGTATCTTCGGGGGTGTCCTTTTTCCATCTCTGTTGTCTCTCCTTTAGAAAGAAGGGCAAATCTCTCCCAAGGAAAACAAGCAGCTAGCACCTGCTGAGCAAACAGTCCTTTCTAGGTACCTTCCCCGAGTCACTGGTTCCCACAGCTCCGCTGAAACCTTCCTCCTTCGGATGCTGGGTAGCCTGTCTGGACGCAGCAGGCGGCTCTACTGTTTTCTCGGGACACCTCTGTGTTTCTCTTCCCTTCCTGCCGCCTCGGCCAGCGCTTCCTCCGGAAGCCCTCTCTCTCCTCAGCTTCCAGGCCTTGCGCTGCAACTGTTTCTCCTGTGTCTTCTTCGTGGCTTAGCCTTCCCCTGTCTGCCGCCCACCCCCCACCCCGGTTTTGGAAGATTCCAGGTCTGCTCTTTTTCCCACTGAATCAGCACACTCTGGCCAGGGGACGGCGTCTTGCTGTGGCCTTCAGCTACCAGCTGTCTGTGTGGGACAACTCTCAAAGCCATTCCTGCAGCCTACCTCGTCTCTATATTTCACTGCTGCGTCTGGCCGTGGCTCATATCCAGAACAGACCAGCCAGCTCTCCCCCAGAGCTGCTCCTCCTGGAGGCCCCATCTCCACCGACGCCCCCCTCGCCACCCCCCGCCCCCCACTTCCAGCCAATTCCCCAGGTTCAGCTCATCCCCAAGGGCAGGCCTCGTCCTTTCTTTTCTTCTTTCTTTTTATTTTGAGACAGTCAGAGAGACAGCATAAGTGGGAGAGGGGCAGAGAGAGAGAGAGAGAGGGAGACAGAGAATCCCAAGCAGGCTCCACTCTGTCAGCACTGAGCCCGATGCGAGGCTCAAACCCACCAACCGTGAGACCACGACCTGAGCCAAAACCAAGAGTCGGACGCTCAACCGACTGAACCACCCAGGTGCCCCAGCATTTCTCACCTCTCTTACTACAACAGCTCACCAGTGGCTCTTCCCCTCAAAATGGCAGAGTGAGGTTTCCAAGATGCAGATCTGACCCTGTTTCTCCCCTGGTTAAAAAAAAAAAAAAGCCTTATCCTAACTTCCGAGAATCAAGTCCCAATCCCTTGCTCTGTAGGCCATTAAGTGGCTCCTGTCTTTCCGGTCTCGTCTCTTGCAACTCCCTGTTCGGACTGGACTTTCCTCCTGCTTTGCTCCCTCCACTCTGCTCTCCGAGACCCCTTTCCTTCCCGTGTAAGACTTTGGTCTTAGTGCCACTTCTTCTAGAAACTTCTGTGACCCTCTTCTCCCCACTGCCCTTCCTGTCGCGCTCCCATCATCCCCGAGTGCACGTCTCTTACGTGATCTTACCACCCTGGGTAGTCTCCCCTGCTGGACTGTGTGCCCTTTAACAAAGGGGCTGAGCTGTTCATCTCTGTCTGCAGCGCCTCGCACGGTGCCTGCCGTGTAGAAATTGTGCACGCGTGCGCGTGCACACACACCTACACACATGAAATGTTTGCCGAATGTCGGATGTTATTGGGAACAGGGGGAAAAAAAATACAGAGATCCAAGTATCGAAAACAGCAGAAAGAATTTATCTGCTGTAAGAGTTACATTAAAAATAAATCTTCCTGAAAAGAACAAGTCTGGGTTAGACATTCTAACTGTATAAAGTACAAAGTCTGTGTTATAATTCAAATGCCACACGTCTGCAAAGAGAGGAAGTAACGCGTTTGAAAGAAAGCCACACGATGCTTTCTAAAAACAAACGTGCCCTTCTCCCTAGCCAATTCAAAATGTATATGTAAGTCAAGCCAAATTAATAAGAGAAAACAGTTCCACAATGAACCCTAATCCTATTAACGGAATTGTCAATCTAGGTTAGTCATTGAAAAATAATGTTGTGCCCCCTGCTGAGCTATATGATTTGGTTACACCTGGTGTTGGTCTGCTCTATTCAGGGCATCATTCATTTTGAATAAAGGTGAAGATAGGAGAAAATCTATCGGTGGAGTTGTCTTTAGACTAATGTCACGTTGGAGGCTCCCTTGGAACGGAATTTAAAATTTGCCTCTTAAAAAAAGAGAGGATTCTGTGGACCTTCCTTTGTCCGCCTCCTCCAGATCCGGAGCCCTTGGGCTGCCCAGCAGGGTCTGAGACACGGAAACCGCCCCCCCCCTCCCCAGCAGCTGTTTCTGGGGGCGGGGCTGGAGGCCATCGAGGCCGGCCAGGGGCCCTCCCTTCCTTCTCCTCCCCATCCTGTCCCAGCTCAGTTTGCTCCGTCTACTCGTGCCCTTGAAAGAGCCATGGACTGAATGTCCTGCGGGGACATGGGGAAGGCGAGAAAGAGCCAGGGGACATGGGTACAGCGGCAATGTGGGACACCCCACTCTGCCATGCCGGCATTCTCCGGTGATCCTGACAGCCCCCACCCCTGTAAGGGAGGTAGATATTATTTCCCCTTCACGGATGGGAGCCCTGGTGGGGAGGGCGATGGGCGGAGAGGAAGAGGGGTTTCCCAAGGTCACACCGCCTGTAAATGGCGAAGCAAGATAAGACACCAGGCCGATGTGACCCCACCGGCCACAGCAGTGCAGGCTGCTAACCCCTAACCAGCTGAATGACATTTCTGCAAGTTTCTTTATCCCTCCGGACCTCAGTTTCCTCCTCTGTAAAATGAGAGGCTTGGATGGTGACCTTTAGGAGCTCCTTGAGCCCCTCGGCAATGCCTTTGTAAGGGATAGAAGTGGAAGATGCACACAGCTGGTGTCTAGAAATTCCCATTCCGTATGGGTCCTATATGTGTGCACACTTTCGACCGAAGAAGTCAGATCCACACCCTCTGTGCAAGTGGCTGAGGAGGGAAGACGTTGGTGCAACGGACGTAGCAGCTAGCAAACCCCAGACAAGATCCCCCACGCTGCTCAGATACGAGAATCACCCGGTAAACGTTTTAAAAATGATATCGCCTAGAAGTACCTGGGTGGCTCGGTCAGTTAAACATCTGACTTCAGCTCAGGTCATGATCTCTCGGTTCGTGGGTTCCAGCCCCGCGTCGGGCTCTGTGCTGACAGCTCGGAGCCTGGAGCCTGCTTCCGAGCCTGCCTTTGTGTCTTCCTCTCTCTCTGCCCCTCCCCCACTCGCGCTCTGTCTCTCAAAAATAAGCATTTAAAAAAATTATTTAACAAATGATATCGTCAAAGCCCCTGCCAGGGACCATTGGAGCCAATCCTCTGGGGGTGGGTGCTAGCCATTTTTCTAGGCGTCACACGGGATTCAGCGGCCCAGGGAGGGTTGAGAACCACTGTTCTAAGGGATAGAACATACACTTGGCTCTGACCTTCAGCGGCAAATGCTCAGAACAAGGATGAGTGAGTGGGTCTGCTAGAGTCTGGCCGCCCGGGCCTCACGCCTCCCTCCCTCCTGGTCCGGCCCGAATACCCCTTTACCTTTGGCAAAGCAGGCCATGCTCACTTTAATTTTCCATGGAGGTGTTTGTGGACCGGCTGTGCTCTTTAATCTATACCCCGCTCCCCCAGGGTTTCAGGTTCCAGCAGGACAGGAACGAGGGGTGGCTGTCTCCTTGCCTAGAAGCCAGTACAGCCCCTCTACTCATACCTAGGCCAGTAAGAGGAGGTTTGTAAAGACTGGCAGCCAGTGGTCCTCACAGAGATGGAAACATCTAGTGTTAGATCAACTCGACAAAGAAATCCATTAATCTTAGCTGTTTGGAATTGTGTAGACCAAAGAGAAAGAAACAAAACGAAACCAAAATAAAATCTGGCTAGAATCAAACAAACAGGTATTTGCTATATATCCAGGTTTGATTGACTAGATTATTTTTTAATGTTTATTTATTTTGAGAGAGAGAGAGAGAGAGAGAGAGAGAGAAAGTGAGTGGAGGAGGGGCAGAGAGAATGAATCCCAGGCAGGCTCCACACGGCCAGCACACAGCTGGACGTGGGGCTCGAACTCACAAACCGTGAGATCATGACGGGAGTCAAAAATCAAGAGTCAGACCCTTAACCAACTGGGCCACCCAGGAGCCCCCTGATTGCCTAGATTGGAAAAATGTGGTGAACGCTCAGCTTTTTGACGATTAACTGTTGAAGATACGATGGTTTGTCAACGTATCTCCAGTTTGGTACAAGGTGAAGGCCAGTTTGTCAAAATCTAGGGCGCAGCGTGAATCCAGGGTGGTGCTGAGCCTTCAGGGAAAGGTCAGAAATCAGTCACAGGGTGTGGGGCTATTTAAATAATGGGGCATTCAGCACTGGCAATTAAGATTATAAATCTGGTTAAAAACCAAGAGATTAAAAACTGCTTCTGGCCAGCCGGCACAAAAATAATTAGCTTTTAACTGCATTAAACGATATCCCAAATTGATAAGATTTCTAGAAATGAGAAGACCTCTGAGACAGAACCTCTGGGAGTAAAGTGTAGCTTGTCTGGCCCCTAACGGTCGGCTGGTTCACTCACTCACTCGCTCGCTCACTCGTTCACACCGTGGTTCTCAGGCTCAGACTCCTTCCCTGCCTGGAGCTGATTCATCCCGTCTATAACTTGCATCTGGGGGTGTGCGGAGGCATTACTGTCTTTCCTTGATGTGTCAAAATATCCCTGGTCTCCCCAGGCTGATTTGTCAGTGGGCAGCAGAAAGTCTATGCAAGCCGTTCGTTGCTTGGATTACAGACAAGGCCCCGTCATCAGGGAGGTTCATTAGGCCAGGAGACAAGGCCGCACAGGGGCCGCCGTATAAATTTCATTTATTCTTCTTAATGGCTTGCTCTGGCCCGGATCTTTCTCTCCAGGGCCGATACTCTCCCCACTCTGCGTCACCGTCCGTGCCTTCTTTATCGTGGAGACCCTTTCAGCAGGGATTGTGAGAGCAAACTGTCCTTTTTCTCAAAATTATTGATAACCACAGCCACCCTCGTCCAGGGCTTTGAAGCTTAGGGGACCGTGTCACGGCACGTCTCCTTCGATCTGCTCAGTAATCCTCTAGGGCCCTTCCCCCCGGGCATCGGAAGCGGTAAGGTGACTTGTGAAAGGTCATGGGGCCGGCAAGTGACAAAGCAGGAACTCGAAGCCAGGTCTTTCACTGCCATAGGTGGCCGCGGTGGGGGGAATCGTGTCATTCCGCCACAGGAGACCCCTTTTCACACACAGGACCCTCGCCCTTGGCCTGTCCTAGGTCTGGGGCCAGCTCACGTGGTTAGGACCCAGCACTAATGAGGCCGGGGCCCAGGCTTGGTTCCCAAGGGCTTCGTTTTGTCCTCTAGCCCCTGCCGGCCCCACCTGGTTGTCCTACCCTTAGTCGATTACCCAAGGAGATCAATCCCAGTGCTGGAATCGTCACCTGAAGCAACCGTGCTGCTGATAGACGGTCAATAGCATTGTCCTTCTAGAAGGATGGTGACGATAGCCGTTGATGACACCGAATACTCCCTTTAGACTGGACAATCGGAGCCACCCGCCTTGGGCGCCATGCTTTAGAGGGCTCCCCTCTGTCCCTTGGACTTTATTCTTTCACATGGGGTGAAAAGTCTCTAGGGCCAAAGAGACAGGCCCGCCCAGAGCCCACGGCCCTCTTTTAGACCACACTCGGGCTGCCCGGGACCCCGAATTTCCGGCCTAAATGTATTCTGGATCCTCTCAGGCCCCTTCACCAGGTCTGTGCCCCGGAGAGTGCAGTGAGCTCCTGGGTCCTGCTGAGCCTGATGAGGAGGGCAGGAGGTCCAGTACTGGGAACCTGATGGCACAAGGTTCCCAGGGAGGGACGGAGCCAGGGATGGGGGGAACGGAGGGCTGGTCGTGAGCCTGGAACCTCTTTCAGTGCTCATCCGCCGGCTCCCACAAACATTCCCATGGGTCTGGCAAAGGGTGAGAAGCCTGGCAGCTTTCTCCCAGAACGGAAGACATTGTGCAGAAAGGGAAACAAATAGGCCCCGCCTTCCAGGAACGTGACTGTGGAACGAGGGGGGGGGGGTGCATTTCTAGGCCAGAGGGAAGGTGCGAAGAGAGCAAGGGCTCTGATAAGGCTGACCGCCATAGGCAGGAGTCACGGTTATCCGATGCGAATCTGCAGCCCACCCCTGGGAGTTATCCTGTTTATGAATAGCCACCCCCGGTTGACTGCTTAATAATTCAGATGTCATCTAATTAATCCTCTACAATTCTAAGGCAAATAATAGAATCCCAATTTACAGATAAGAAAGTAAAGCTCAGAGAGGTTGTGTAAGGTGCCAAAGGTCACACAGCCTATAAGTGGTGGTGGTAACCCTCACGCTCAGGCAATCTGATTCTCAAGCCAACAGTGGACCTCCCGGCACACTGGCCCAAAGGAGTGGAAAGGCAAGTCAGCAGCTATGAAAATAGAGCTCTTTACGGCAAGGCAGACCTGTGCGTTTAAGGATTGTTAACGCTGTTGTAGTCCCTGACCACAGGCTCCTTGAATCATTCCATAAACATTTACTGTCTGTGTCTACATGCCAGACACTCTGCTAGGTTCTGAGACGTGTAGATGAGTGAGTCACAGTCCTATCTTCAAGGGAAGGAGAGTTCTTAAACTTAAGCAATGCACCAGAGTCACCGGGAGGGCAATTGCTAAGTTGAAGATTGCTGGGCCAGCCCCCACAGCAGGTCTGGGTGAGGCTTGAGATGTGCATTTCTTTCTTTCTTTTTTTCAATGGTTATTTATTTTTGAGAGAGAGAGAGAGAGAGAGCGAGCAAGTTTGGGAGGTGCAGAGACAGGGGGACAGAGGATCCAAAGTGGGCTCTGTGCTGACAGCAGAGAGCCCAACGCGGGGCTCGAACTCACGCACCGCGAGATCATGAGCCGAAGTCGGATGCTTAACCGACTGAGCCACCCAGGCGCCCCAGGGGATGTACATTTCTAACAAGGTCCCGGGAGCCGCCGAGGCTGCTGGCCTGGAGACCCCACTTTGAGAAACGCTTTGGTAGAAGGTGCCAATCAAGAGCCCCTCTGTGAGTTGTGAGGCAAAGTCGAACGCCACTGCTCGGCCTGCCCCAGGCAAGAGGAATGAAGAGAGAATAAACCTGAAAGTCCTCCCCGAAGGAAAATCTGTTCCAA
>NW_024412397.1:16966499-16979248 GCF_014898765.1 Herpailurus yagouaroundi
CCCCCCGAGGCAGCATGACGAAGTCGCTGGGTGAAAGGAAGGCAGGGAACACCGCCCTCATGCACGGGCCGGCTCTCTGAGCACCCACTGGCCAGCCCACCCCACTTTGGTCCCTCTAGCTACCTGTCCCTGTCCCCCCTCTAGCTACCTGTCCCTCCAGGCCACAGCGGCTTCTCCAGTCGGTTTTGACTCTGGTGACATCCACAGAGATCTCATTCCCAACCAGAGGGGCGGGGGGTGCCAGTATTCCTAGGAAAGCCTTTTCAAATCACTCTATTTTATTTCGGGGTGCGTGAGAGAGGGGAGAGGTCGTGCATTTCCACGAACTGAGAACGGCCAGGCTGAAGTCCTGCCTTTCCTCTCCTCCCCGCAAAAAAAACGCCCAGAGGGTAATTAGCAAGAAAGGCAACTTCTAGAGTAGGCAAATAAAAAATAAATAGAAATGGAGGACTGGCTGGGAGCCCCGGCGGATTAACTAACTAATTAATCCCCACAACAGTTTGACGAGGAACTAATTAATCCATTAAAGCGCTTTGAGGGGCCAAGGCCTGGCCAAGTGCAGGGAGAGGCTTCTCGCCCTTGGGAGGCTGCGGCCGAGAGCGGCTCTTCCCAGAGGCCTTCAGGGTGTACCCCCAAGGGGCACGTCCTTTCTGCATCCCAAGTCAGCCTCTCAGGCGTCTCTGCAAACCCGGCTTGCCGTCTCTCTGCCCAGAGACCCAACCAGAAGAAGGAACTCGGAGGGAGCCACGGGGCCCTAGAGCTGGAGAAGGCCCAGGAAATCCACTTTACCGATGGAGCACAGAGCATACACCTCACCCTGGCTCGCTCGTTGTACCCGGAGACAACCGATGTCTGTTTACAGTCGTTTATTCTCAGCACCCAGGCGAGGGGAATTCATAGTCTCCTGCAGGTGTTGACCTTCACGCCATCCGGGAGAGCTGCAGGTGTCAAAATCTTTCTAAAATCACATCGGTGAGGTCTGATGAAGACTCAGCGTTCGTGGGGCGCCTGGGTGGCTCAGTGAAGCGGCTGACTCTTGAGGTCGGCTCGGGTCACGATCTTGCGGTTCGTGAGTTCGAGCCCCGCATCGGGCGCTACGCACCGACGGTGCAGAGCCTGCTTGGGACTCTCTCCCTCTCTCTTTCTCTGCCCCTCCCCCACTTGCTCACGCTGTCTCGCTCTCTCTCTCGGATAAAGAGATATATCCCTTAAAAAAAAAAAGACCTAAGCGATCGTTTCATCTTTGTGTGAATTTGCACGCCCTTTGGTCACCGCCTGACAAGGTGGGAGAGCCCCAAAGTCTGCTGAGCTCTTTCCTATCCTTCGCTTTTCTAATGCTCTGTAATCTTCTGGGCCCCTGGCGCCCTGTGTGCCTCCTGCTACAACCTGATCTCAGAAATCATCGGCTACAGCCATCTGGGCATAGAAAGTACCCTCACCTTTCCCAGGGAAACTTCTTCTTTGGATTTTTCTCTCTACTTAAGACACAAAGGCCCCACAGCCAAAGGGGTAAAGGAATGTCTACGACCGGGTGGCACGCACTATACGTCGCTGCGGAACGGCCCCTCGTGGAGTCACAAAAGGAACCATGTAAGGCAAACTGTGACGGTCGCACAATAGGATTGAGTACCAGCCGTGACACAGCCGATTCACTTAATAACCAAGGGCTATGTGGCAGACATACTTCCGGTGCAAAGGGGGGAAGGTTGAATTTGACGTGATTCTGTGCCTAGTAGAAGAGGGGGAAGGGTCAAAGGTCAAGCAGAAGTCGCTACGGTGACGGAGCCGGGTCAGGCCACGGTGAGCCCAGCCCCCACCCTCCAGGGTGGGAACAGCCAGGGCCACTGAGTCACAGACTGCTTAAGCTCGCAAAGCCGCCCTGAGGCAGAGTCTACCAGTCGGTCTGTGATTCCCCGGCTTTGCTGGCACCGCAGGACAAGGAGGGCTTCTTAAAACCCGCAAGGCTGGGCTCCACCCAAGAGCTCCTGATTCGGGGGACGGCGGGGGGGGGGGGGGGGGGGGGGGGGGGGCCCCAGAGTTTGGCTTTCTAACAGGTTCCTAGATGATGCTGATGCTGCGGGGCCCGGGGACCGCTGCTGTGGGACGCGTGATGGGCCCAAGGTGCAGCGAAAGAGGGAGGGGCGCGGCGACCAGCCCCCACCCCCCCCAGCCCCCACGATTGCTACCGAGCCCAGGCTCCGCGGAGACACAGCCGAGCGTGCCATTCGCGTCATTCATCCCCAGCGGAGGGTCTTCCTGCTCCTTTTACTGTTCGTTCGGTGGTTCGGTTGCTTCCGCGTGGTTTCTCGAGCTCCGCGTTTGTGTTTTTTGCACAGAGTGAAATGGATGAGAACCAAATCCAGATGGCTGGAGATGACGTGGATTTGCCCGAAGATCTCCGGAAAATGGTAGACGAAGACCAGGAGGAGGAAGAGGACAAGGATTCTATTCTCGGGCAGCTCCAGAATCTCCAGAACATGGACTTGGACACCATAAAAGAAAAAGCTCAGGCCACCTTCACGGAAATGAAGCAGACAGCAGAGCAGAAGTGTTCTGTGATGTAAGGGGCGAGGCAGGGGACGGGAGGGACCCGGGTCGAGGGGGCGGTGACCAGTGTCCTATGGAGCGTTTCGAGAACATATACTTACGTGTAGCGAACACAGAAAAATCCATGTCGATACACTCTCCACAGACCCATAGACAACAACTCGATGTTCTGAATGTTCCCTGTAGAGCGCTTAGCTAGCACCTTCCAGGAGGGAACATACTTTCCTTTTAAGTTATGAAGTGTGGCCCAGGGTGACGTTTCATCCGTGAGCGACGCCGAACACGGATCTGCTTAAAGGTCGTTGGGACAGACAGGAGGAAACAACGCAAATGGTACTTCCTCTCCTCCTTCCTTTCTTAGAGGGGAGGGTCTCGCCCTCTCCCACCACTAGCATGGCTCCAGGCCCCTTGGGAAAAGATGTGGGAGGTCAGGGAGCCCCCTGGGATCCCAGGCTTCAGGCTCAGGAGCAAGCAAAGACCTCGTAACCTCTCACTCCCGGGCAGCCGGACACTGTTGATGCTCCCCATCGACTTTGGCCTTTGGACACTTCAAGGCCAAGGGGCAGTGGCAGGGACGAAATGAGACAGGAAGGTGGAGAATAGACTTCACCAGCCCTTTGCATCATTCTAGAGGCCACATGAAGAATGGGCTTGAGGGGGTGACGTGAGAGGCAGGGGGGCAACTGGGAAGGCTGTGGCTATTTCCACGTTCACCATCATCACCCTTTGCCTGAACTTGGTGATGTCATGGGAACAAAGTGGTGGATGAATAAAGAGCCTTGAGACATTAAATCAATCTCTGTGTGTGTGTGTGTGTGTGTGTGTCCTCTTTTTTCTTGCCTCCCCTGGGTCTCCTCCTTCGTCTTCCTCTCCTGTCACTCCCCGCCCCCCCCCCCCCCATAGACTAGCTTCCAACAAATCATGCTGTCATGCTGTGCCACGGTCTTCCAGGGCGTACACGGGTTCCTTTCTCTTAACGCTTGCTCCCTTTCAAAGGGAAGTGCTCAAAAGACTTGGAATATTTACCTCGGAAACACTTAGCGCTCTTTAACTAAAGCCAAGCAAACCCAAACAAAATACTAGCCTTTCGAGGAATCCGTTCAGTGAAGAAATAATGCTCAAAGACAGCGTCTATCAAGAGGAACTGCTCCACCAGAGGGAAGAGGAACTAGGACCACAAAGTTAGGGACTAACCTCTTCTATAACCGGAGCTCCTGAACGTGCCGTGGAAGACAAAGTTTCATGCCACAGAAATATGCAAATAAAACAAGGCATTAGGGTTTCAGGACCTATGATCCTTGGCAAAGTTTAGCCCCTCTTGAAAGTCCCTGGGAGAACACTGGTGCAATGTTGGAGGTTGATTAGTTTTGAAGTCCACTGTCATAGTCCATCCTGGCTCTGTAATAATACTATAGATTGGGTGACTTATAAGCCAAAAAAACAAACAAACCAAACAAACAAACAAAAAAACCACGTTTGTTTCTCATAGTTCTGGAGGCTGGGAGACAGATGAGGACCCTTTTCTAGATCCTAGAATTCTCATTTTATCCTCACACTATGAAAGGGGCAAGGGAGGTCTGTGGGGTCTCTTTTATAACAACACTAATCCCATTTGGGGGGGGGCTCTGCTCATGACCTAATCACCTCTCAAAGACCCCACTAACAATATCACCTTGGAGGTTAGAATTCAGCATGTGAATTTTGAGGGGGCACAAATTCAGGCCGCGGCATCGTGAGTTCGAGCCCCGCAGGGGGCTCCCAGCTGGGCGTGGTGCCTGCTTGAGATGCTCTCTCTCCCTCTCCCTCAGCGCCCTTCCCCGCTGGCTCTCTCTTTTTCTCTCTCCCTCAAAATGAAACAAAACCATGCTTGTCTTTCATCAGCACTGGCATGTGAGTTGTGATCTGTGTTATAGCAGAAACTTTAAAATATTCACCATTTGTAAAGCTCCAAGATAATGGATAAAATGTGTTTTCAGTCCAGGGCCCCACTTCGCCCCATAACTCATGGAGTGAGTGAGACGGACGAGTGACGCATGTGGCCCTGTGTTTATCTGCTTCATTGTGGTTGCCAAATCAGTCCACAGACTAGCTACAGAAGGGCACAGAAGACCATTCTGTTTTCTCGTAAAATGCAGCCAATGCCGACAGGGAAATCGCTAAATTGGCATTTCACCTTGACCATCAAAATTGCTCTAGTGCCCTCCCGTGCGTGTCTCAGCGGAGCTGCGTAACCACTAGAAGACTCCACCGTGGTTGTCTGATTCCTTAAAAAGAAAAATACAAACCACAGGGGTGCCTGGGTGACTTAGTCGTTGAAGCATCTGACTCTTGATTTTGGCCCAGGTCACGATCTCCCAGTTTGTGAGTTTAAGCCTGGCCTCAGGCTCTACGCTGACAGTGTGGAGCTCTCTCTCCTCTCTCTCTGCCACTCCCCCACTCTCACTCTTTCTCTCAAAGTAAACAAATAAACTTAAAATGCAGACCACATACGTATGGGGTGGGGGCTGGGAGGGCCTGTGTTGGCGCATTCGGACGGCCTTTTCCCCCTCTAGATGTGGGTGGTATCTGTGCCTTGTGATGGTCACCAAAGGGTCTCCTGTCACCAGAGAATCCAGTAATTGTAAAGGACTAGGAGGGAATCTGTTCTAAACTCCCAAAAGTAAAGGAACAACGGAGCCTCTTCCCTAAAGCCCAAACTGAGCCTTATCTGGAAGCCTCCAGTGTACAGAATTTACTGCCTACCTCCCCAAGAGAATTCAGCCACTAACCCTTCCATTTGTGGACACTCTGAATTGTTAGAAAACCCTTCCTTGTCTTACGATGAAATTGGCCGCCATCTTGGACCCATTTGTCAAGGTTCTGTTGTACAGAGCTGCACAAATATGCCTGAATCCCCACTCGGGGCCTTTGATGATGTCCCCCCTCAGTTTTCTTTCTTCCAGGTTAAGATATCTTTGGTTCTTTTCATCAACTCACACCACACGGCGTTGATCCTGTTAACCCACCAGGTAATCCTGCTCGGTCACTGTCCACGACTGAAGCCAGCCGTGCACAAAACGGACTCTGTCACCTTCTACCCTCTGTGGCCACCGGACTCGATGCTCGCAGCCATTCCTTGGTGCCAACTGGTAGTCGAGAAATAAGATTCGAGTTCCAATCCTGCTAGTGTGTGACCTCGAACAAGTCATTTATCTTCCCCGGAAATTCATTTTCTCAATAGTGAAAATGAAGAGGCTGGATTACTTTACCTTCTGCGATTTATTCTATGGCTTCAGGGTGGTCAGTCTCAACGATCTGTTTTCCTCGTGAAAGAGAGCACATTAGCCCATTGTTTCTGTCACAGAACTAGGTTTCTGCCCCTTTACTAACTCCAGCTGAGCAAAGAGACAACAGGCCCCAGGGGTAAAGAGGGGAGAGAGGCTTTTGGTAGGTTCTAGAAGGGAGAAGAAAGAGTCAGACACCTAGAGGGCTGTCCATGAAGAAAAGTCTAGAGGCCCAGGGAGCATATCTAGCCAGGTAGAAGGGACTGTAATGACCCCTTGGGAGAAGGGCTGAAGAATGAATTCCAAGAAGACAAATTCAATGGACTTTCCAATTTTGTGTAGAATTACTCCAGTCCTCAATTAGCCAGACACCCGTATAGCAGAAGGAAATAGGTGTTCTTTTGAACAAAATATTGACATAGCAACCTTGGTTATTCGGGGACCAAGTAATCCAGTTTGTGAGTTCTAGAAGCACTTCAGTGCCCCTCCTGACACTAGAAATCTGGCCAAACCACCTCTTCTTACAAACAGAGCCATCAGAGAGACAGGGAGAGGAGTGAGATTAAAAAGGAACAAACTGTGTGCTTGCAGCTTGTGATAACGAAGGATTAGCTCCTCGTGGATTAACCCCCCCTGCAGATAACAACTTTAAACTCTTGACCAAATACAAAGAAACAACAGCCTGAAGGCACCGGAGAGGAGCCGAGAGCGGGGCCACACTGGAAGGGAATTGACTCTACACTTGGAAGAAGGAAAAAGCGCCAGTGAGTTTTCCTTTGTTTACCGGTTTCATCCGGAAGGCAGACTATGGTGGAGCCAGGGAAGACCCCTCAAACTCTGAAAACCTGCAACCGTATTGCCTCAAAAAGCCGGCAGAATCTGGGGTGACCCGCAGTAGCCATAAAGTGAAGGAGCAATTCCTAGAAGGGACAGAAGCATCATGGGAGGATGGTCCTAATTCTGCATGTAAAGTCTATTCAAGATCCTGGCTAATCCCCGATTTGTACGTGCATTAGCAGACTCCAGGCAGCCCAGTTAAGGTCAAACAACTGAACTAAGAATTCTATTCCTGCCCACCTAGGGGAAACAGTCTGGGGTTTGCATCTAGCCAAGTTTGCTGAAGGTTGAACAAACAACCCAAGATACTCTTCGTGAAAACATAACACAGCAGAGTAAGTAGAAGGGAGGAAACGCTAACTACAAGAGCACAAATCAATGAAATAAAGCAAGGAAAGCAGACGATTATTTTTTTTTAAGAAAGCCCAAAAGTGAGTTCTTTAAGGGGATCAACAAAATTGATAGGTGCTAGACAGATCACTCGAGAAAAGAAGGAAAGAACACAAATTATCAACATCAAAACCAAAACACGGCATACACCTGCAGATTCCTACAGATGTTAACATTTTAATAAGGGAGCGTTCTAGAGAACTACCTGCCCAAACATTTGACGACTCAGTGGTCTCGGTTTGAACCTGACAAATTCTCGGAAGAAAATACACGTACAAATCCTGACACCAGATGAATAGAATAACCCCATGTTTATTGAGGAAACAAATAATTCTCAAAATCCTATTCACAAAAAATATATATAAATTTATATATATATACATCCCAAATTCCAGTCTTTTGCCAGGTACAAATACATGTCTAGAATTTACGTAAATATACATTTAAAACTTTCACCGCTCAATAGTAAAAATTGTTAAAAACAAATACATAAAGAAAGGGAAAAGATGTGAGCAGATATCTAACAAGGGAAGCATATGAAAAGGTGCTCGGTGTAATTGTCAGGGAAATGAAAATTAAAAGCAATTTCAAAACGACATACTACCACAGACCCACTAGATTGTGTAACGTTTAAAAAGTTTTTTGACGTTTATTTATTTATTTTTGAGCGAGTGAGAGAGAGAGAGAGAGAGAGAACATGAAGGAGTGGCAGAGAGAGAGGGAGACACAGAATGCAAAGCAGGCTCCAGGCTCTGAGCTGTCAGCACAGAGCCCGACGCGGGGCTCGAACTCACGGACCGCGAGATCACGACCGGAGCCGAAGTCAGACACCCAACCGACGGAGTCACCCAGGCGCCCCGATTGTTTACCATTTTAAAAAGTGACAAGTGTTGGCGAGGATGTGGGGCAGTCGGAGCTCTCCTGTGCCGCTGGAGAGAATGCAAAATAGCACAACCAGTTTGGGGAAAAGTTCTGTCAGTTTCATATGCGAGTAACAGACTAAGCAACTACACTACCCTCTGACTTAGCATTTCACCCTTAGGATTTGAAAGCACATGTCCTCAAAAAGATGTGTCCAAGAATGTGGAATCAGCCCAGGTGTCCCTCATCAGGGGGATGGACACACAACCACGGAATGAATGAAACACCAAGCAATACATGAGTTGAATGAAGCATACAATGAAACACCAAGCAATAAAAATGAAACGTACGCAGGGCTGCCTGAGTGGCTCAGTGTGTTAAGCGTCCCACTCTGGATTTCGGCTTGGGTCAAGACATCATGGTTCATGGGGATCGAGCCCCGGGTCGGGCTTTGCACTGATAGCACGGAGCCTGCTTGTGATTCTCTCTCTCTCTCTCTCTCTCTCTCTCTCTCTCTCTCTCTGTCTCCCCCTCCCCAGCCCGCTGTCTTTCTCAAATAAACATGTCTTAAAAATTAAAAATAATAGGGGCGCCTGGGCGGTGCAGTCGGTTAAGCGTCCGACTTCAGCCAGGTCACGATCTCGCGGTCCATGAGTTCGAGCCCCACGTCAGGCTCTGGGCTGATGGCTCAGAGCCTGGAGCCTGTTTCCGATTCTGTGTCTCCCTCTCTCTCTGCCCCTCCCCCGTTCATGCTCTGTCTCTCTCTGTCCCAAAAAATAAATAAACGTTGAAAAAAAATTTAAAAAAATAATAATAAAAAGTAAAAAACTTGTATCACGGAAAAAGTTCAAACCTAACCAAAAGCAGCATTGCAAGTATGCTAAGTGCGCGGGTATCCGAGTTCAGCTTCTTTACCCTACTCTAAACTGCTGCTCTCCTGGAAAAACTGTGTTGTCAACCCCATCTATAAACTGAAGACCTCATTCTTCGATGGTGTCAAATTCCTAGAGCTGTAGAAAGATAGCGTACACGCGCAACGTGATGCTTGCTTGCTTTCTCAAGTCATTCCAGAAAACTTTAAAGATCTCCCAGTTGTCTTTCTTTAACGCTCACTCCTCTGAGTGACAATGCACACGTCCTTTAGTAAGTGCGGTAAGTTCCCGACAGCTGAATGAAGACACTTCCGGGGAGCGTCTTGAAAACCCTATGGAAAGCATCTGGTGGTTCAAAGGGGCTAATTAGATTGGTCAGGATATATAAGATCAGCATTTTTAAGGCTTAAGGGGTCAGAGGAGAAAGTACAATAAAAATTTGCAAACAAATGTCTATGACGTGGCGGGGGGCTGTAAAAGTAGAGCACAGCTAATAGTCCGCGGGACCATTGCAGGAACCACTTTGGAAAAAGAATGGCATCCTTAGGATGGGGCACCCCGCTAACAGCGAAGCCCGGGGTGGGGGCGCCCCCGGGCCTGAGCCTGGTGGCTGCGGTGGCTGTGGCCTTGCATGGAGCCTGTCTCCTCATTCGATGAACACTCACATCAAAGACAGGGGAGGAAACCCCAGGCCGCGCTGATGCTAACGAGACTGGAGTGGCCTGAACTGACTTTTGAAAGCGATCAAATGGTCTCTGTTGGCTATTTAGGAAGGAAAGCAAAGCAGTCGGACGTTTCCCAAACACCTGGGAAATAATTACTCTTTCAAAAAGTTTCCGATGACTGATCCTCGGAACGTGCAGAAATATCTACTTGTGCCAATTAATAGCTGGGTGCAATCAGACAAGTTTCTTAACCTGTTTCCTCATCTGTAAAATCTAGTTCCTTGCTGTTCTTCATTAAATCAACCACCGCCATGTGTCGCACGTGTGCAAATGCTAGGGATCCAACAGACGAGGTCCCTATTCTCCCGCAGCTTACATTCCAATGAGGGGAGACTGGTAACAAACAACTAAACAGACAATAAATAAGATAGTTTTGGAGAGTGGAAGGTGCTATAAGCAAAAATAAAATGACAAGAAGGGTCATGTGAACATTTGGGGGAGAATATTTCAGACAGCGAGAATAGGCAGTGCCAGGGTCCTGAGGCAGGAAGGGGGCTTGGAGAATTTCAAGAGGAGGCAAAGACCAATGCGACTGTAGTTCCGTGAGCAAGTTGGAACAGACAGGAGAGTGGCCAGAAGTGTTCTATGAGAGGTGTCACGTAAGAAGTGGGGAAGGGGGAAGTCTTGACCTCATAGGGTGCTGTGAAAATGAAATCAGAACTGCCTTCCTGATAAACTGTCCTTTCAAAAAGAAGAGGGGAGGAGAATCCCGGAGATGGCCAAACTGAGTGCGCGCAGGTTAAGGCTGCTGCAGAATGGGCATCCTTGGATTTGCCTTCTTAGCACTCTAAAGAGGATTGATGGGTTTCAAGACCATCATCCCCTTGAGATAAATGTCTCTGTGCTTCCCCTAGACACTCTGAATTCAATTAGTTTAATTAGAAAACAAGTAAAGAGGAATTATCCTAATATAGCTTTGCGCCTAACAACTCCAGAAAAGCCCATTTCTCCGGCAGAAATCCAAGTTTCCGTCTCGTATTTACATATTCTGAGATAATGATGCAGATGTTCTATTTTGCTGGCAAGAAAGGTGGACATCTCTTACCCAATAGATCATATATTAGCTTTAATCATAATAATACTTTCTGACTTCTTCGCTCTTTAATGAAGTAAGAACACTGGTATGTGAGCGAATATTTTGAACCCGCTAATGGGGGCTGGGGGAAGAGGAAGAGGGAGAACGCCTGGATTTTCAGCGTTTGCCAATTTCTGTGGTGAAAATATTCCCACTATGACTCATTTCAAGCCACTAATATGACATCAGTGAACTCAGAGCTGGGAAGGAAGACTAATCATCTGCTCTCACAAGCCACTGGAGCCTGATGCTAGCACGCCAGTGGATAGTTGTTTGCCCAAATGGCCTGCAAATCTATCGCCAAGGGAATTCTTTTTTCTCTCTTACGTAGAGGCTACTTGGATTAGCATCAGCTGCAAAAGTAAACTGAGGACCCAGGCCGAGGCAGCTGGGTTGGTAAGTGATTAGGGAGGGTTGGTAAGTGATTAGGGAGTAGTATGAAAAGTAACTTCATTGCGTTTGTTCAATAAGCACGCTCCTCCAGGATTCATGCGCGGGCTTACTCGACTATAAGCGTGGGACTTCCAGGTGTGGGATCCTGAGAGCTTAGCGTGCCGGAGAGTCATAGAGGGTCAGGGAGTCTGGAGACTGGCCCCCAGTCCAAGCCTTGCCACAGCCCTTCTGTTGGGCAGATCACTTCCTGTCTCTAGGCCCTGATTTCCACATCTCCAAAGGAAAGTTTGGGGCGAGGACTCGGAGAGCAGACAAGGTAATCAACTGAGTTTTGCCTCCTAAGTCTTAAACATACGATCTTCTGAAATACCAGAAAACTAAATCAGAAACTAATCTTAAGTGCTGGTGTTCCTAAAAATACCGTGATTGGGAAACAACAGAAAGGCCAAAGGACAGCCTTCTTGCTAATTAACGGATGATCTCCAGAGAGCTGTGGTCTCTGTTCCTTCACAAAAGGAAGTCTTTCAAACAGCCTGTTACCCCCGGGAAACTCAGCAGCTCCCAGCTGCCCCTTGGTTTCACCTTGTGATTGGGTTAAATGTCTGTTACCGTCTGCCCATGTCAGTTCAGCCAGAAATGCCTAGATGATGCCCGTCGTTTCATTGGTATGTGTCTTTTAGCTACAAGTATATGAGGGAGTTCTTATTCGCCGCAGGATCCTTATATCAACATTTGCTTCAATTCAGTCTGAAAATCGTAGAAAATATTCAGAGTGCCACATTGAGTGGTAAACTGACGTATGGGATGTGTTTATCATCCGTGCCGATGTGATAAAAGTGTCCAACGATAGTCATTATTGGTTGTCTACTTGTAAAGATGGGTTTTCGGACAAGCATCTCTAAGAACATTTTCCTGACTTTCCTTCTGTTGTGCTTCAGGTAGGAAAATATTTCACGGAGTAGAAGATTTGGCAGTGAGAGAGGAACCAGCACCGAGCTGAAGAGAGAGTTGGGTGATTGTCTTCTCCACAATTTTCAGCGGCTTGCGTCCTGTGCCCATGACATACAACGTACCGTATAGCATAGCGGAGAATTCACGACATCAAAGGCACACAAAATAAATGGCACAGGGGTTGATGCTTAAAAATATATTTTTACATTAAACACTGGGAGTGAGTTGGAACTCTGGAACCGGAGCGAAAATTCCCCCAGCTTTATGGGACAACCGTGAGAAGTTGAGCGGTATCCTTTAATTTTTTTTTTTTTTTAGCATACCTGTCATCATTATAATTGACCAAATAAATTGTAAATTGCCCATCACCACTTTTTCACTCACACGTCCTCCAAACCCTGAACCGCAACGTTCCTATATCCTCTGACTACCAAGTGTTCTTTTTTTTATCTGCTAGTTCTCTTATCGCCACAGGAAAATTCACAACGCATGTCATCTAAGCTGACCATATTGGGAGGTGGTTAGATGGGCACGTTACTGAAAAAACGCCTACGTCCTGATTCCACCCGAAACCAGTTGTGCAAACTTGGCGAGTGATTTAACCTGTATTTCAGACGCCTTGCCTATAAAATGGAAATAATAATATTGTCTACCTCATAGGGTTATTGTGAGGACTAATTAGGTAATCCACATAAAGTACTCAGAAGAGTGCCCACAGGCATATAGTATTCAAAAACTAATAACTGTTTTATATATATATATATACATATATATATGATTTGTCATATATATGGATATAATTTGTTGAATTTCAGTGTGTGTGTGAATTCAGTGT
>NW_024412397.1:16979258-16987747 GCF_014898765.1 Herpailurus yagouaroundi
AATTTCAGTGTGTGTGTGAATTCAGTGTTGAATTTCAGTGAATTTCAGTGTGTGTGTGTGTGTGTGTGTGTGTGCGTGTTTCATGTTTATATGAGTTTGGGCTACAACTAAAGTGAAGTTGCCTTCCCTGAAAGACCGTGTATGAGCTAGCAGGGGAGATGGTCCTCCAGTGTGGTCCAAGACAAGTGGAATTATTCCAGGATAAAAATACATCCACTAAGGGAACAGTCAGTATTCAGATGATAGAGGTGGTTTCATGCACTTTATGAAGTGCAACCTAAAACATCGCTTCAAGTTGAAATTACTAGAGGCTATGGTCAAATGCCATTAGCTCGCCGTGCGCACAGGCCACCTGCTCACCCAGTGCCCAGGGAACTCACTCCTCAAATGTGCATTGCTCGAAAGAGTGTTTTGGGGGAGGCAGTCCGCCTAGAATGCTTCCAGACATGGGTCCCCGCGCATGCATCCAAGATAAAGGAGCCACTTTGGCCTGCAACTTCCCATAATTGCTGGTTACATTTAGCTTTCATTGTCTTCCTGCTGGCCTGTCCCCATTCCCTTTCTCCTCAAAATCTCCCCCCTCCTCCTCCAATTATTGTTCGATATTGTCCTTCCCACATCACCCGGAACCTCCCACTCTGAAGACCCTCCCAAGCCCCCGACCACCCTCACTCTCCTCACTTCTGGAAATGTTTCTCTGGGCCATGCCAAGTTTAAAGGGGCTTTATCTGTGTGTAAGCCCAATGCGGGCTGGGAGGAGGGATTTTTCTTTGATCCACCTAATGAATTAATGAATTAAACAGAGGTGGAGTTCAGAAGGCAGGCTCCTTACTTTTGCTGAAGGTGGGCTGATTTTAAGCGGGCCTAACTGCTGGAAAAAATGCTGCTTCATGCTGGAAGAATTAGGGACATGGCCGAGTCCATTCATCTTCCCTAATCGAGTTCTTGGGAAATACACATGTAGATTAGCCCCTAACAATGACCCCCGGCTGATTGCTTGGAGTACTCCTCCATCGTGCCCACAAGGGTATTGACTAGCTCTTTATGTCCTGCACAAAGGAAGCCCCAAGTTCCCCTTGTCCTGCTTTGCCCTGTCTCTCCGAAGTCCTGGCTGTTGAAGTCTTTTCTGCTTTTCTCTCAAGACTCTGAAATAAACAGTAAATAAAAGTTAACCTCACCTGGACCTATTAGGGGGAGCTGGGCAGTCCCAGAGAGAATTAACTTTGGAAAACAAGGCTATAAGCCCCTTAGCGTGTGGGCAGAAGCTTAAGAAAACACTGCCGATCTTTGTTTAGCAGCGATTATAGAAATCAATTTAATATTGGGGAAGTTTACATAAAAAAGGATTCTTGGTCATAGAGGAACCGGCAAACACCAATCTCCTATCCCTGTGGCTGTCCTCTGGTCACCAAGGCATCAGAACCTCAGTCACCGGGTCTATGTAATCGGCCTGTGGGACATTGTGGGGTGCCACCAGGCTGTTAGGAGGACACTGCCTTGGACAGCCTAGAAAGCCTGAGGGCCCCAGGGGCAGGCTTTGCCTGGACTGTGGTGGGAACCTTTCAAGGATTTGTTCGCTAGTCCTGGACACCAGCGCCCAAAGGCCACTGTCCACACTCTCTGACTTCGTTTCTCTGGGAGGCTAAGCCGCCACCATCTCAGCCTCTTAGATGCAGCATTCGGTCTCCGGGAAGGATTAAAGATGGAGACTGCGGGCTCACATGTGCTTTTATTCTTCTCACAAACATCACACCCTCCACCATGTATTACAAGTGAGCTGTAGGCAGAAAACACTGGACAAAGAGTCAGGTGGTCTGAGCTCTAGTCCTGACCCCTCCGCTTACCAGCTGTATCAGGTTGAGTCTCAGTTTCCTCCTCTATACAATGGGGACGGGGGCACCCGGATGGTTCAGTCGATTTAAGTGTCTGACTTCCAGTCATGGTCTCTCGGTTTGTAGGTTTGGGTTCTGTGTCAGGCTCTGTGCCGACAGCTCAGAACCTGGAGCCTGCTTTGGGTCCTGTGTCTCCCTCTCACTTTGCCCCTCCCCCACTCGCACTCTGTCTCTCTCTCTCTCTCTCTCAAAAATAAATAAACATTAAAAAAAATTGTTAATAATAAAATAAAATAAAACAAAACGGGACAAACATATTTGTCCCCCTCACCTCGCTTGGTTTCGAGGATCCTGTGATGTGAAGAACGTGAAAAGGCTCTGACAACTATAAAGAATCGTGCAGGAACTATAAAGTGCGTATTAATTATCATTAATGTAGCTTTCTCTTAAACCACAATTTCTCACTTGAATCCGAAGCTCAATTTCTGTCTACTGCAAACTCACCTGCTTGCTATTTTAATTTACCTTTTTATAGGCCTACTAAAAAAATAGAGCGATTTGTGTAATGACCACCCCATATGCCCATCACAGGCAATTCATCATTCCATGCTCCTTAATATAGTCACATGTTCTTTTGTGACTTTGGGGGCGCCTGGCTGACCAGCGAGCAGCTCCCGTTGGTATAGAGGTTGCTTCCATAAATAAACTTAAAAAAATAAAATAAAGGTGAGGATTGGAAAATAGGTGGGTTTTTTTTTTTTTTTTTTTTTTTTTCTCCCTTGTTTCTTCCTTTGTCTTGTCTCCCAGGCTGGACGTTAAACTCCTCAAGGCCAGCGCCTGGCTGGCCTTTCTTTTCTTTTGAGGTTCTGGCATGGCCCACGTCAGTGGGGGACCCTCGGAAGGGAGGCGGTAACCCCTCATCCGAATGCAAACAGAAATAAACTAGCGGTGGGCATGGGGGTGGGGGGAGACGCCCCTGCGTGGAGATCGGAGCCCCTATTACAGAGGAGATTTTAAGAAACTCTATTTTGTGTCTGTATGAGGCGACGGATGTTAATTAAATTTACTGTGGCAAACGTTTCACAACAAACGTAAGTCACATCATGATACTGGCCACCTTAAACTTACACAGCGCTGTACGTCAATTATATCGCAATAAAACTGGGGAAATGAAAAAGAATGAGAATCTCGAGTTCCTGAGGTTCTTGGGAAAACATTTGGGTTCACGTTTCCTGCCAATAGTTTGGCGAAGGCGGACGGGCGAGCCGGGTCTGGCTGGCATCGGGTTTGAGAGGTGACAAGGTTATCAGTGGCGACCACGGCGATGGCGGATGTGAAAAAACACTTGCCTGCAGTAACCATCATTCCACTTTGCGCCACGGAGGCCCCGTGGGGCTCCCCAAGTGTCAAGACATGCATGCAACAGATTCCGCCTATAACCGCACCCTCCACCCCACCCCCGCCTCCCAGGACGTGAGAGGCCTTCACCCCAGAGGCTGGGCCTTCTCCTTGGCCTGCAGATTGTTTGGTGGGGAGAGGGTTCTCCAGGAACAGTCTACGAGGGCGACGGACCCCTGTCGGGTCTTCCACTGGGCCTGAGCCTGGCGGCGTGTCCGACTCGGGGCCTCCCAGCCTCCTGCTGGGCGGTGGGGCACTTGAGGTCACCGGGCGTGCAGGCACAGATGGCCCCACCGCCTCCTGGGGCTCGGCCCTGGAGCGAGGGGGCCTGCCGGGCCGCGCGAGTCCGAGGAGACAGGAAGGAGTAGTTAAAAATATAGAGACAAACAAAATAAACCCGAAGACCGAGGCTTGGGCCTACGGAGCCGAAAGAGGAGTGCCCTTGGGAATAAAAAGGGGGCGAAGGGAAAACTCAAACTGAGAAGTAGCGTGCGTGGACTGACTCCCTGCGCCCCAGAGCCTGGAAGCGGTACGCTCCGTCTTTCCAAAGGTCGCCCCGGGCACTCTGCCCGGGCGGAGGAAACTGTGCCTGAAGGCAGAGGCGAGTCTGGGGTCAGGGGAGGGAAGGGGGAGGGAAGCCCGAGCAGCGAGGCAAGCCCACCGGGTGGTGGGGGAAGGTGAGGCAAAGGGCGTCGGCCCCGTTGAGGCCAGACCGGGGGGGGGGGGGGGGGGCGGGCCCCAGAGCCGGGTCCCCAGGCCTGTCAAACATCCCACCGCACTTCCCTCGGTTGTGCGTGGAGCGTTTGGAGCGGATCGAGAGGTGGAGGGTGGAAAGTTCGGCGCGGCGGCCCCGCCCGGGGCGGCGGAACGAGGACCCCGAGGCGGGCGAGGGAAGGACCCGCCTCGCTGCGGGGGGAGGGGCCGAGGGAAGAGGCCGGGGCCGGGGCGGGAGGGGAGGAGCCAGGGCGAGCGGGCTCGCCGCCTTTAGCACCCGGGGCCCCGGCTGCCCCGAGTCCGAACTTCAGACTCCTGCAGAGACCCCGGCGGCCGCCGGCCGAGCGCTCGCCCGCCTCCAGCGCGCGCAGCCGGGGCCCGCGTCGCCCGCCGAGCTTGACCTTGGGTCGGGCCCCCGCGGGTGGGACCGCCGTGCCCGGGAACGGCGACTTCGAGCCTCTTCTCTCGGTCTCCCGAGCAGGCTGCGCTGCGAGAGCGCGGGCCGCGCCCTCCCGCCTCCTGGCGCTCCCCATGCACCTGCCCGGCTGCGCCCCCGCCATGGCCGACGGCAGCTTCTCGCTGGCCGGCCACCTGCTCCGCAGCCCGGGAGGGAGCACCTCGCGGCTGCACAGCATCGAGGCTATCCTGGGATTTACCAAGGACGACGGGATCCTCGGTTCCTTCTCGGCGGAGCCGGGCGCTCGGGGAGCGAAGGAGCGGGATAGGAGGCCGGGCGCGCGGGCCGCTTGCCCCAAGCCGCCGGGGGGAGGCGCCGAGCCCTCCGCGCAGCCTGCCCCGGTGCCCGCTCCCGAGTACGAAGGTGAGTGCGCACCCCCGGCCGCGGCGGGGCCCTGAGGCGTGCCCAAACTTAGGAGCTCTGCAAGAGGACGGAGCCCCTGCCTCGACTTTTATTAAGGCATTTGGGCGCGGGATTGGGTTTGGGGGTGTATATAAGCTTCCGGTTTGCGTTCAGAGAAAGCTTAGAGGCCCCCCGCAGCCTTATCCCCGACCTCCCGATCCAACGCCCGGGAGGAGCCCGCGTCCCGCTGTCGGCGTCCCAGGGTAGGCCGACTGGGCCCAGGGATACTCCGGGGAGTGTCCCTGACCTTCTGGGGCTTCTTCGTCCCAGCCCCTCGACCCTATTGCCCCAAGGAGCCTGGGGAGGCGCGGCCGAGCCCAGGGCTGCCGGTCGGTCCCGCCACCAGCGACGCGAAGCTGTCGGACGAGGAGCAGCCCAAGAAGAAGCACCGGAGGAACCGCACGACCTTCACCACATACCAGCTGCACGAGCTGGAGCGCGCGTTCGAGAAGTCTCACTACCCCGACGTGTACAGCCGCGAGGAGCTGGCAGGCAAGGTCAACCTACCCGAAGTCCGGGTCCAGGTAAAGCGCCCCCGATCGGTCCCCGGGAGGGTCCCAGGCCCAAGCCGCAGCCAAATGCTCCCTTGAATCCCGGCGTCTACGCATGTCACGCGGGACGCTTCCCATTGGTCTTCCTCGGCTCCGCTCGCGCAGAGCCTCGAAGGAGCGTCGCAGATCTTCCTTGTGCCCCACGACCGCCTCCGGGTCATTCGGTTCCAGTTTGTGGTATCACCTCCCTGGGCCGGGGGGGGGGGGGTCCTCCCTCTTCTAACCTAAAGAGAGGTATCAGAGATGGCTGGCAAGATGACGGGCGACAGTTTCGTAGACGCAGCCGGGATTGGGGCGGGCGGCGGTGAGTAGAGAGGGGATGTAGGCAGCGTGGGGGTGGGGGGTGGGGGGGGACGGATTGGGGCCCCGAATGCCACCTCCTCAGTAACTGCGCTCACCCTGCTGAGAAACGAAAACCCCCGTCTGCCTGCAAGGACCCTGGCGCCTGCAGTTGAAGGTTTTGGTGGATTTGTTTCAGAAACTGACTTTTGCTTCTTTGGTGTACATCCAACCAAACTTCCCGCTGCTGCAGAGGCCTTCTGTCTGTCTGTCTCTCTCTCTCTCTCTCTCTCTCTCTCGCTCTCGCTCTCGCTCTCTCTCTCTCTCGTAAAGGGGTTTTCGCTTTAATTAAAGCTGAATTATCTTTAATCCCTGATCATTAAAATATTTGAAAGCCTTAAATATTTGCTAGTCATCTGTGAAAAATCTGGGAGGATTTCCAAATTAGGAGACTTTGCAGAGGCCTGAAAGGGAGTCATTGGGAACAAATTTCACTGCATCTGAAAGGCGGTGGAACTAAGATGAGGTTTGTGCATGTGTCTGATGAATTAGATTTCCAGGGAGTGAAGATATTCAGACCTTCGGGGGCTTTTGGCCTTACCTTAAGAGTAAAAGGGGCCAAGCTTTTGCCTTTTGTCCCTTCTGCGCATTTAGGAGTTTCAAGTCATGAGTAAATATCATGGTTTTCAAAACTAGTTCCCTCATGTGACTCAGGATGGCAAGGGCCCTTCTGTTTCCCTTAATTTGGGGACAGTCGAGCTGCAATGGTTTCATTGAAGGTGTGGACTTTTTTGCACCTGCTTTTCGGGGTGGGGGTGGGGGGAAGAGGGTGGGGGAGGGGGAGGAAAAGAACACAAGTGAAAGATGAAGGAGAGGAGAGACAGTCTTCCAACCAGGGGCGCCTTCACGCCTGACATCACCTCCGTCCTACCTTCCTTCCTCCCTCTTTATTCGTTTAGGGATTTGGGCTCTTCCTTTAAGTCATCAGCTTGTTGAGAACGGTGTCTGGGACTTCTCTGTGACCACAGGGCCAGCACAGTGCCCAACATATGGCGGGTTCTTAACACATGGCTATGATGTAATCAGATGGGGGGTGGGGGAAGTCTACTGTGGGCCTCCAGCTGTGTGGAGGGCAGCAGCTCAGCCCTAGAAGAAAGGACCTCCCGGTCCTTAGTTCTCTGACTTTGAATACTGGGTGGGAGACTAGAGCTGATGTTTCCAGGGCTAGAGTGGGGCCTGCAGGGAATTAGAGGAAGCCGTGGGATGAGAGCCCTTCCCATGTCGATGTTTCTCTTCTATTATCAGCAACTATCTCGTGTTTCTGGGGGAAATTAGGGCCTCGGCAACGTAGATGAATCTTTTGTGGGAAGAGGACGAGGTTACTTACGGGTTTGTTCTTTTTCCCTCCCCCGCCCCACCCCCAATCCTAACTTTGCAGACACTTGCCCTGCTCTGCCTAGGTGCTGGGGGACTGTTTCCTCAGTGCTTCTAGGAGGTCCCCTCCCCCACTGACTCCAAGCTGCCTTCTCCCTTCTGAGGTCACAGCTATTCTCCTATTTCCCTCTAGAAATATATCACTGAGGCCACTAGTTTGGCCAAAGTTCTCTCTGATTCTCTACTAAACTAGACCAACGAACTCTCTGTTCTGTGTCCAAGGGTGGTAACTTGGTGGTGACACCTTCGTCACACCTTTTCTTGTGCCTTTACCTAATCAGAAATAGACATTTTATCATTAAGAGATCAGACTTCCCTCTTGGTGTGGACTTTCTATATGTAAAGAAAAAAAAAAGGAAGGAGGGAGGGAAGGAAGGAAGAGAAAGAAGGAAAGAAAGAAAGAAAAAGGAAGGAAGAAAAGAAAGAAAGAAAAAAGAAAGAGAAAGAAAGAAAGAAAGAAAGAAAGAAAGAGAAAGACAGACAGGCTTGAACTCACTGAACTCATCTTAGAGTAATGTCAAAGTTGACTCCGGAAAGTCAACGTAAATATAATAAACTTGAGCTGTTGTAATCATTGGAAGCCATTTATAAGAAACATCAGAAATACTAAAGGGATACTAATTAAATAAGAACGAAGATCTTTTTAAAGCAGCAACTCAAGCTCGGGATAAAACACCCCCTCTTGCTTCCACCAGTCACCACAACCAGTAATTCCTGGAAATGGAATTTAACACCCAGTGTGGCCAGTTAGGGTACTTAGAGTATTTGCGTATGCGTATGTTTATAATCGAGCCGAAAGGTAGGCCAAGCACAGAAAGCCTGAGCCGAAACCAGCCACCGAGAGCAGTGCCATCGAGGGAGGAAGCAAAGTCTAAACCAAAGGGCCAAGGGGGGCTGCCAGCCACCAGGTCACCGAAATCTGGTGCCATGTGGTTTCCGAAATCCTGGGTCCGATCCCCAAGGTTAACTTCACTTTTTTTTCCTGAGCACCTGCTGTGTGCCGCGAGTGGGAAACAGATACAGCCACAGCTGTGGGTGAGGTAAACAGGGGCCCGGGTGGGACACGGATGAGACAAAGACTCTGAGAGGAGGGAGGAGGCAAAAAGGGGAAAACGGGACGCAAAAGGAAGGAGAGCGTAGGGGTGGGGTTTTCCTGGGCGGGGGGCGAGCGGATCGTCCAGCCTGGCGCAGGGCGGGGACGCGTCCCCACGCCTCCGCCGCAGCCCGACGGCCGCTGTGCTGCCCTCCGCAGGTGTGGTTCCAGAACCGACGGGCCAAGTGGCGGCGGCAGGAGAAGCTGGAGGTGTCGTCCATGAAGCTGCAAGACTCGCCCCTCCTGTCCTTCAGCCGCTCGCCGCCCTCGGCGGCCCTGGCGCCCCTCGGGACGGGCCCGGGCGGCGGCGGCGGGCCGGCGGGGGGCGC
>NW_024412397.1:16988147-17003722 GCF_014898765.1 Herpailurus yagouaroundi
GGCTCGGGTCGCCGCTGCCGGGCGGGGGCGCCACGGCGCTGCAGAGCCTGCCGGGCTTCGGGCCGCCGGCGCAGAGCCTGCCCGCCAGCTACACGCCGCCGCCGCCGCCCTTCCTCAACTCCCCGCCGCTGGGCCCCGGCCTGCAGCCTCTCGGGCCGCCGCCGCCCGCCTACCCGTGCGCGCCCGGCTTCGGGGACAAGTTCCCGCTGGACGAGGCGGACCCGCGCAACAGCAGCATCGCGGCCCTGCGCCTCAAGGCCAAGGAGCACATCCAGGCCATCGGGAAGCCGTGGCAGGCCCTCTAGGGCCACCGGGGACCACATCGGGTCGGACCACCGCCCCGGGAGCCGCCCCGGAGCCGCACGCGCGCCTCCCTCCTTCCTTGGGGTCCCCCACTGTCACTCTCCCGAGCCGTCTGAAGCTGCAGCCAGGCGGGGCTCTAGGACTCGCGCGTCTGTCCCCGGCGCGCCGGGGCCCTCCGGCCACCCCGGCCCTGGTGCCGGAGGGGGAGAGGCGGCCGGGCCCCTCGGGGTTCAGCCTGACCTCGGCGTGGCTACCCCCAGAAAACCACAGCTGGGAGGACGGGGAGGCCGAGAAATAGAGTTCGAGGGACTATTTGTACGCGTAGTTTGAAGTCCTGGGGAGGAGAATTAAAGGTTGCCTTGTTTTGGTTTGACTCTGGTTAAGGGCGCTCAGGCCTCGGTGGCGGGGAGGGAGACGCGTGTGCCCGAGTGGGGGTACGGGAAGGGCTGCGGGGACGCGCGGGGTGGCTCGCGGGGAGCGGAGGACTGCGCAGGAGCTGGGTCTCCCTCCTGCGTCCCCTGCGGGGGGCGCTGTACTGCGGCGGAGACTCGGCGCCCTTCACCAGGGCTCCCCTGCCCCGGCGCGTGCGGGAGCGGCGAGTGTGTGGGGCTCGGGGAGTCAGGAGCCCAAGGCTCACCCCGCTGCGCGTTCCCAGGCCCTCTCTATGTAGCCCAACAGCCCAGCCGCGGCTGCTACTTTGAACGCTCGACCCCAAGAGGAAGCGTCTACATCACCTTCCCCAGGCTGAGAGGTGCAAGACCCAAAGCCCCTGTCGGCCCCGCCCCTCTTTTCGGCGCGCCACCGCCCAGGACCCCTCTAGGATCGCTGTCCGGGTCACGGGCTCGGTGCCAGGACTGATGACATTAGTCCTTCAAAGACTGGGGCAAAGCGACTTTTCCTCTTCTCATCCGGGCGCCTCTCTCGCTTCCCCAAGTCGCTCCTAACCCCCAACCCCCGCGGTCCTGTTTAATGCTCGTCCGGTGAGCGGCGGCGCTCAAGTACTGTGTCCCGGGCACATCCCGGGCTGTGTCCGCTGTTCTCTGGCGCCGGCTCTGGGGCGGGAGGGAAGCCGGAGGTCTCCCCCCAGCTTCCGGAGCATCCGCGGTACTCGGGGGGGGGGGGGGGCGGTGAAGGAGGGCCGGGGACTCCCAGCCTGAGCAGCCGCGGTATCCGCAGTTGATCCTGGAAGCTGGGCCGCCTCGGGAATGACCCGGATTCCCCGAGCGCAGGGCCTCTGGGCCTCCTTGCTACGAGCGCACCCGAAAAGACGCGGCCGGAGCCTTGGCTTCATCAACCCACTACTGTTTGTCGTTCGTTAGCACGTTCGTGAGCCACCCCAGCCCCCTTTCCTTGTCGAAATGAACCTACCTCCCTGGGAGGTGGGAAACATGCAATGATGGACTGTAAGGCTTTGTGTGAACTACCAAACCCCACACAAGGCGCTACACAGTGTGATCCCGCCTCTCCGATCCCACGGTATCCCTGCTCTGGGGTTCCTGAAACCAACTTGGAGAGCGGATGACTGTCCTGGGGCTGGGGGTAGAGGGGGTGTCGTCGCGGGATTCAAGGCCTTGCCAGCAGGGTCCCGAGAGGCTATAGCACCATCAGCAGTGTGTACCCCTAGGCCCTCCTGCGGTGCCTTGCATATAGCAGGCCGCTCAGTGAGGTCATTTCGCCCAAGAGGCAGGAAGTAACACCTGCACGTCGTGGGGGAAATGAATGGATTGGCCAAGTGATACCAGCCATTGGCATGAAAAAAAAAAAAAGTGAACAGGATGAATGTGTAAGTAAATTTCTTTCAAGGTGGACTATTCTCTTTCATCGTGTAATGCCCTCGTTTAACCGGGAATGATTTATTCAGAGTACTCCCACCTTTCCTGGTGAGTACCTGCTCTGCCTCCCTTCTCCTTCCCGGGTCCTGGGCACCCCTGATCCGGTCCATCCTATCACCAAAATCTTCCTTGGTTCCCTTAAATCACTTCTATGATTATTCATTTTGCGTCTTTTTTTTTTTTTTTTGAGAGAGAGACAGAGAGACAGAGCAAGCAAGGAAAGGGCAGAGAGAGAGAGAGAGAGAGAGGGAAAGAGAGAGACAGAATCCAAAGCAGGCTCCAGGCTCAGAGCCGTCAGCACAGAGCCTGACGCGGGGCTCGAACCCACAAACCACGAGATCACGACCTGAGCCGAAGTCCGCCGCTTAACTGACTGAGCCACCAGGCGCCCCTCATTTTGCCTCTTTATGCCATGTTTCTTCCTATTCTTTTTTCATCGGCACCTTTCCATCACTTCTTTCTCCTCTTTTATGCTACTTAGTGTGAGAATGAATATTCTAAACCCTCTCTTTGGACACCGACAGAGTGAGCCCTGCCTGGACGTCAGGGACACGTCCTTGGAAAATGATCAAAATACTAACAGCTAATGATTGTTGAAAGCTTACCACAGGCCGGCATTCCCGCAAGCAGCTTACGTCGATTGACTCATTTAAGCCTCACAGGGACCATGCCAGGAAGATACAATTAGCCTCATCTTATAAATGAGGAAACTGAGGCACGGGGAGGTAGCGTCAGTGAATACTGCTTGTAAGTAGAAAGGCCCGAAGCTCTGGTCAGTTCACGACCACAGCGCACTTGTTGCGGACACACTTGCTGAGTAAGCGCTCCTATTTCGATTCCCGGGAACAACTCATTAGGCCACTTGGGGAATTAAGGTCCTGAGGTGTGAGGGGTCGTTCCTGGGCTTCCATCAGCCCCAGCGCCCCTCTCCCCCCCATTCCTGGGGGCAGCCTAGGAGCTCCAGCAGTAGAGGTGCAGAAGAAGTGGGAAGCCGGGACTTAACTCAGGCTGGAGGTGAGAATGACTTTCGCTAAAGAACATTAAGCCCCAGACGACCCCGAAACACGGGAAGCTGCTCGAGTTCCCGGCTGCAGAGAGCACTTTGCGCAGGCGCTGGCCAAGGTGGAGCCCGGGCTTCCGAAGCTAGATCGTGCCGGCTCTGATTTGGGGCGGGCACGAGTCCCTCCGGGACTCCGGGGAAGGGGTCTCCTGCGCTCGAAAAATGGTTCCTGAGCCTTCCGTGATGAGGCTGCGGGTTTGGCTGCGGAGAGCTTCCAGTGTCCCCCGAAGGGGAGCGAGAACAAGTTGGGAGTGGGTCTACAGGGTTTGGGGAGGAAAGACACTGCCGCCCAAGCACAGCGGCCCGGGTCGCGAGGCAGACGCTCATTCGGGTTGACTGCATTCAGTCAATCTAAGAGGCAGGCCTTGGGAGCTTCCTCCCCAGAAGACGACCTGGGCCGTGACCCGCCGCGGGAGGAAAGCAGGGGAGTCTGCGGCAGAATCGCTCCCGCGTCCCTGGCTCCGAGCCGCGCGGGGCGGGGCTCCAGGCCGGGGGGGGGGCGGGGCGGGGAAGGACGCCTCGGATTGGGCCACTCCGAGAGAAGGGCGGAGTGGGGCGCGGCCTGGGGAGCTGGTGCGCTCCCGGGCGTGTGCGCCGCGGGGACCCAGGGCCCGGAGATCCCCGACGCGCCGAGCCTTGCCGCCCCGGCCACCGCCCCAGCGTCGCGGGGCGTTTCACTTTTCCCGTTTTCCCCATTTTGGAGGCGTCTCTTCTTGCCCGTGGGAGGGCCGTGATCATACTGCGTGCGTGGGCTCCGACTTCTGGGTGGCGACTTTTCTCTCCCGCGGGGACGCAGGGGACAGAGGGTCACCCGTTTCTGGAGCCACGGAGTCCCGGGGCAGCCGCGGGGCCCTCCTTGCTCCGTGTCCTCCACGCTGCGGCCCCGGGCCCGTCCAGGCTTTCATCCGGGATTGGGTGGCTTGGGTGTGCCGCTTTGCGCCCTGCGGGCCCGAGTTTTCACCCCTGCCGCCCGGGAGGGTTGGTCGGGAACGGTGTGGGTGACACAGGATGGGAGGACTGGGAGAGACCCCCTGAGAGGGGCAGGCTTCGGCCAGCGGTCAGCAATTGGCCTGGGGTGGCCCCGATGTATTGACTTATTTTAAACAGATCCTTCAAGTGTGGGAGATGGGAAATCCCTTCCCGCCCCCCACTCCCGTCTCCAGTTAACCCAGAATCCAAAAAGCGGAGACAGGGAATCCTAATCCTCCCCTCTCTCGGCCAAGTTCATCGGCTAATTGAAAGGCTTTGCGGCCAGATTCTGGAAGCGGGGGCCGCCCAGGTCCCCGCTCCCCGGGAGCCTCGTCCGTCCCGCGGGCGGTGTCTGGTGGGAACATCAGGAGTGCGGACTCAGCCGTCCCAGCGACTTTAACTTTGGACGTCCTGCCTCGCGGCTCCCGCCACCTCCCCGCCCCCGCCCGCCAGCCTCGCCGCTTGCGCTTCCCAGTCTCCATCCGAGCGCTCCTTTTCACCGACAGAACCTTAATACACGAATAGCATCCAAGCCTCCAGGAGCCCAGCAGGAAAAGATTTCCGGGGAAGATAAAATTAATGAAAAAGCCTGCACTTCCTCTCTGCACAGCAAGCGCGAGCTGCGCACCAGCCCTCGGGGCTCGGCCTGCGTCCTAACTGGCCTGGGAAAGGCGCGGCCCCGCAGCGCCCGGCGGGCGCGCCGGACCGTTCAAGAGGCGGATGGTGTGCTTTGTGGCCAAAGTCGTCCCCTTAATTGGGAACTGGCTCTAATAATCTGGCCTCAGCTTGTTAACTGTACAATAGTGGGCAGAGTTAATGACTCATTAGTGATTAATTCTTTAACTGTGCCTTAATTACTCACTGTAACCCCCCTTTCATAAAACTGGATTAAATCGTCTGGATCCTTGGCCACGTCTCTCACAGCTCTGGAAGACCCTTGGAGAACGCCAAGTTCCCCCCAACTTCGGCGGGTCGGCTTCCTAAAAGCAGGTGCAGCGGCGCCGCCCCTCAGCCTGAAAGTGGGGCGATCTGTGGGTCAGCGTAGCTGTGACATTGCCTGGTCGTGACCTTCAACCCCCGTCCCCCCCTCCCCCCCCCCCCACACCAGAGCTGGATCTCCAAGATGTCCCCTCCTCCCTCAGCACCTTCCCTAACACGCCTGAGATGTAACACCTCATTTTAGAAGAAGTTTTCCTCTGCTCAGTACTTGGCGTGGGTGTGTGTTCACAGTAGGTTTTGAATGGATGGTATACAATGGTGCCTTTCTTCAGAGGTTCCCTGAGAAAGTTCTTTCCAGTGCTAACAGTAGCTGGAGTCTAGATATAGTCTCTCCATTGGTACTTCTATATATTAAAAAAATGGACCTTGAATTTTTTCACCCTCTGAATTGTCCTGCAATCTTGATCCCTTCTGGAGACCCTTAAGGCAAGGCAGGCGTGTAGTGATGGACAATAAGAATCTCCACCCTCCCGGACAATGCCTGCTGGGCGGGGGGGAGGGGGGGGGCTCAGTCACTTGAGCATCTGACTCTTGATTTCCGCTCAGGTCATGGTCCCAGGGTCCAGGGTCGAGCCCCACATAGGACTCCCCACTGAGTGTGGAGCCTGTTTGAGATGCTCTCTCTTTCTCTCCTTCTGCCCCCCTCTCCCACTCACACACACACTCTTTCTCTCTGATAAATAAAAATAGATAAATAAAAATTTTTTTAAAAAAGGATCTCCATCCTCAAGGAGCATCGTCTCAGTAGAGGAACGGACCCATTTCTTCATATGTTTTCAAGTACCTACTGCTTTTCTCCATGTGGTGTTCCAGAGGCCATCCAAAATAGATTACGTTCCAAACAAAACTTACTCATCTGTGCTCTGTGGCTTCCAATAAACCTCCTTAAAACCCTTCTGTCTTCATTCCTAGCCACCCAAGGGATATGAGAATCATTCTTGAAGCCTTGGGACAAGTTATTTTCCATGTCCTTTCCACCTCTTACTTTTCTCAGCCATATAGCCTCCAAATCTTAGCCGCCCAGAAGCAAGACACCTCCCGGCCTTCCTGCCAATTAGATATGATTAAGTCTATACCAGTGTCCTAGAAGGAAGACACTTCTAGGAAGCACGTTCTTAAAGGTGACCAGCCCGCCCTGCCCCTGCCCCGTTCCTGAGTCTGCTGCCCCCAGGCAGGTGTGAAAGGCCGGTGCCGGAGAACCCATCTGGGACCATGTCATGAAGCCATGTGTTGAGGGGGTTGAGTAACAGGACAGAAGGGACCGTATGTGCTAAGTCCCTGACACCGGAGCGCCATTAGTAGCTCTGGATTGCTATCAGGGCGATTTGAAGTCTATTTTGTGTCACTGTCAGCCACACCCAGACCTAATTCACCCATTCCTTTAACGCCTACCTGCAGTTAATTACTTAGCTGCGTTGCTCTTACTTCAGACAGAACACCTCCACATTCATCTGTCCTTGACGTTCTCTGCCAGTTCTCTAGTTCGGGGCTTCATTCTCTCTCCCCCAGGCAGCGTTTCTCTTGTGGCACTTACCACATATGCTCCGATGTCATGGTGGTTTCTTCATGATTCATTTACAACCATTTATTGAGTTCTTTCTCTTTCTCTTTCTCTTTCTCTTTCTCTTTCTCTTTCTCTGCTAGGCTCTGGAGCTATAAAGATGTGGCTTCCATATGGATCTGCTTGGCAATCAATCTTCAATCAACCCTTCACACTATAGCCAGAATTAGTATCTCAAACAATTCCTCTGCTTGAAACAATTCCTTAAGGCCAACGGGACGAAAGCTGAGCTCCTGGTGAGTATGGCCTCTGAGGCTCTTTTGAATCTGACCCGACCCATCCTTCCAGGCTTGTCTCTGGCACGCTTCCTCTTTCCTTGCCTTCCTCTTTCCCTCTTTCCTTTCTTGCCCTCCGTTCAAGTGACACCAGAGTACGCGGCATCTCACTGGCCCACCATGTGCTTTTTCACTTTGTGGCTCTGAGCACAAATGGTCCTTCTGCCTGGAAGGACTTCCCACCCTCCCGCTCCCGGCAACCTCCGTCAGGACCTGACTCAGATGCCACTGCCCTCTGTGCCCCTGGCCTGCATTCCTGCAGCGGTCAGTTCCTTGTTCCCTCTTCAGCGCACACCCAAGAGCACTTTGTCGATGTCCACTTGAGGCTGTTCTAGTACTTATCCCGTAGTGTTGTCTATGGTCCCCGGCGAAACTGTAGGATTCTTAAAGGCCGCTGTCAGATTCTTCTCAGAATATTCAGTGCCTGACCCCATGGAAGCACCCAGTAATTGGTGAGCAATAACTAACACAAGGGGTGTGTGATCCCCAGAGAAAGCGCCACATTCTATGACACCTTATCACAAGGAAAGCTGCCTTAGCCTGTGAAGTCACGAAATCACGGCAGACTTCCCGGAGGAAGTGACAGACTGAACCCTGAAGGGGAAACAGAAGAAAACAGGGAGGAGTTGAGGGGTACAGGAGGTCACCGCATCGGCAAAGGAAGAGGGAGCAGGGCTTGTCTAAGGCTCTCAAACGAGGCTGGTCTGGCGGGATCCATAGGACAACTTCAAGAAGAAGTGTGTGGCTTGCCAAGACTCATGAGGCGGGGGATTTCCCAACATAGGAGAACCCAAAACTAACTCACATCCGCTGCAGGTGGTGACACGGTCATGCCCTATAGATCATCCTGCCTATATAGCGTGGAGAAGAGCTTGGAAAGAGGGAAGAGAAGGTTCTAGAAGACCAATCAGAAAGCTATTGCAGTAACTGAGGGAAAATGGAAGCTTGGCCTCGTGTGGCGACAAGGTGGCCAGGTTGGAGGTTGAATGAGGAGATTGTCAGTTCAGTTTTTTGTTGTTGCTGCTGCCCCTGGTGTGTGTGTGTGTGTGTGTGTGTGTATGTGTATGCACCATTCCTGCAACATGGGTCATGCGCAGGGTGGATGTAGCAACCCGTATTCCCTCTCCCTGCTCCCCAAATCCATTGAGTATATTGTCTTCAGCTCCAGGACCTATCAGATCTTAAACTGCTAAGAAAAGATACTACTTTGGCTCGAGCTTGGCCAAAAGGCTGAGAAATGATTTTTGTTTTTAGTTGTGTTGGTCAAATACGTTTGACTGAAGACAATTCCAAGTACTGGTTTGGGGCTCAGGGGAAGGATCCGGGCACTGAGCTCGGGCAACAGAAGATAATTGAAGCCATGGGCATACAGGAGGTTGCCCAGCGGGAGGGGGCCCAGGGTAGTGGGAGGACACCGGGGTCAGAGCCTTGAGAAACGCCAGCATTTGGTGGCCCGTGTTGGAGGAACCAGGGGAGTGACAGGAGGAAACCGGGGAAGCGTGGGGGCTCGGAAACTGAGGAAAGAGGGCTTCAAAAGAGAAAGAATCGGCAACAAAAATCGCCATTATTGGGGCATCTGGGGGGGCTCATTTTGGTTAAGCGTCTAAATCTCGATTTCCACTCCGCTCTTAATCTTGCAGTTCATGAGTTCAAGCCCCACGTCGGGCTCTGTGCTGACGGTGCACAGCCTGCTTGGGATTCCCTGTCTCCCTCTCTCTCTGCCCCTCCCTCACTCGCGTTCTCTCTCTCCCTCAAAAATAAATACACTTTAAGAGATTGCTGTCATTTTTAAAACTGAAAAATTAGCCAGGGATGAAAAGCACAAGACCGCATTCTTGCTTCCTACAGGGGGCCGGGATGCAGATGCTGCCAGTATCTCCTGCTGCCTGGAAAGTAATCAGTGGCGGCCCAGCCCCCACCAGCACCTTCTCTCGTTCCACATCTAGGAAGAAAGTGAAATAACACAGCGTCCTAACCGTGGTACCCGATGATCTGAAACTCGTTTAGTATAAACTTTTCAGTCCTTTCTACCCTAAGGCTCCAACTTCCCTGTCTCCGTCACGCACTCTGCTCCACACGCCCTCTGCTTTTGCCCCCCTCGGCTCGCCCTTGAACTTGTCCTGAGCTCTCCCACCCCTATGCCTTTCCCCAAGCTCTTCCCTCCACCTGGAGTGTCTTCCCCCGTAGAAAATGCTTTAAAGTGAAGGAAAATTAAGGTGCAATATACCCGCATTTCTGGGATGTAGCTAGAGCAGGGCTTAGAACGATGTTGAGCAGCAAATTGCCCGCATTGAGAAGGCCTGAAATCTACAACCTAAGCTTCCGCCTTAAGACACTAAAAAAGAAGGTCGGACGAAACCTGAGGTGAGCAGTAGGGAGAAAGTAACAGACATCAGAGGGGAAATCAATGAAACGGAGAATCCACAAGCAAGAGAGAAAATTACACGAAAAATACCTGATGCACGGGGTCACCAGGGGAATGGAAGACAAAAGTGCCACGAGACATCCCTCCACGCCTATCAGCATGGCTAGGATCAAAAACTCAGCAGCCAGAGGCGTTGGTGAGCATGTGGAGGGGTCAGAACGCTCGTGTGGCTTGGAGGGCATGATGTTAAGTGAAAGAAGCCAGTCACAAAAGACCCCATACCGCACACGTGGAAATTCATACGAAAGTCCAGAATGGGGAAATCCACATAGACAGAAAATCGATTTGCTGCTGCTTCGTGCTGGGGGACACGGGCACGGGGACAGAGGGGGCGATAGATAAAGGATTTCTTCTTGAGATGATGGAAATGTTCTAAGATGGGCTGTGATTATGGATTACGGCACGTATCTCTGAATATGCTGAAAACCATTGAACAGCCTACCGTCAGTGGGTGAAATCATAGCGTATGTGAATTATACCCCGAAGTCGTCTAAAAAACACAGCACGGTCTTTCCGCCGAGCTCTTGCCGCTTCCATCCCCTTCAGGCACTTGTGTTGGAATAATTTCCCTAAAAAGCGTCTTCATTTTGCTGCCCCCTTGCCAGGTGAGCCTGGCCCCTGGTGCTTCTCCTGCAAGTTTCAACTCTCAGCTCGTCTTTGCCCTTCCAGGCTCACCCTGCGTGCCTCACTCACCCATTTCCTTCCCCGTCGACCCCTCTTGGTGGCAGAGACCCTCGGTTCTAAACAAGCAACCTGGACGGCATCTTGTTCCCCCCCATTTCCGTCTCCATTTTATTACTCAAGGTGGGCAATACCCTTTCGTCCCACATGACAGACCAGCCGAAAAAGAGCAGTCCCTTAACTTTATTCTGTGATGCCAAAGCTTGGCCGGAGAGGACCTTTTCTGCCCGGGGCCGTTCAGAGAGGTAGAGACGGGGCTGGGGGTGCCTGCGAGGAACGAGCATGAAAGGAGGGAGGCCCGAGGCCCAAGGGAACCAGGGTGCCATTTGCACAGCCCAGGCCTGCTGACATGTAGGATTGCTCCTGCTTTCTCACCTGGGCGCATGCTAACTGTCCCGTGTCTGTGGCCTTTTCTCCTCTCCTCCGTGTCTAACCCTAGTTCAAAGCTCATCTCCCCCAGGGATCTCTCTTTGGCTTCCCTGGCCACAGTCTTCTTACTTCCCCAGGATCAGTCCGTCTTGTTGCATCCGTGAATTCCCCTCCTTTGTCCTCCCCCACTCCCCTGTGAAAGCAAACGAGCCCCCTGTTAATGTGACTGCCTAGCATTTGACCAAACAAAGCCTCTGTTTCATCCTCCAGGGTTCGCCTGCAAGGCTTTGTACTCAACTCACGGGGCTGTGTGAGGATTCAAACGACTCTCCTCTGTCTTTTGTGGATTTTGTTTCATTCGGGGTGAGAAGCGCCCCTTTAAAAGTACCATCACAGAGAGATGACTGGATTTCTTGTTAGGAGGGCACGGGAACCTCATTTCCGCCACCAACTTGATATGTGGCTTCAGGCAAAGTAGTCTGTCTGGCTGGAGTTCCTGGGCTGTGAAACAAAGGGGGCTAGACCTCAGGGCCTCTACTGTCCTCCCAGCTGCAAAGTTGTGCCCAGCTAACGCACTTATTTTCAGTAATTTGGCTGAGGGTGCCATCTGATGGCCATTTTGAGAACTTCACCTGCTGATCGCGCACTAGAAGCTTCCTTATACTGGAATGCTTCCTTTCCAGCAGGGCCGGCAATAAGGGCCGTTTAAAAATGTTTCATTATTTGTTATTTGCACCGCAGGGTCAAAATTACAAATTTTAAATACTGTTGTGCACTCCCGAAATCAATACTACTCTATACGTTATACGTAATTAACTTGAATTTATTTTTAAATTTTTTTTAATGTTTATTAATTTTTGAGAGAGAGACAGACAGAGAGAGTGTGATTGGAGGAGGGGCAGAGAGAGAGGGAGACACAGAATTCGAGGCAGGCTCTGGGTTCTGAGCTGTCAGCACAGAGCCTGACGCGGGGCTTGAACTCACGAACCGTGAGATCATGACCTGAGCTTAAATCAAGAGTCCGACTCTTAACCATCTGAGCCACCCAGGCGCCCCTCTAGCTTCTGGCAATTCATTGGCTTGTGAGACCATAACCCCTGTCTTCAGATGGCACTCTCCATGCGTGTGTGCCATCCAAATGTCCCCTTTTCATAAGGACACAGTCGTATTGGATTAGGGGCCTGCCCCACTTTAGTAAGACTTTAAGTTCCCTCATTAATAATGAACATGATTTCCAAATAAGGTCACATTCTCAGGCAGGGGGTGGGGGGTTCAGGACTTCACTACGTGAAAGGTAACAGCGTTGGGGACTTGCTGTCGTCTCGTGTATTTATACACTGGCTAGTAAGGAGCCTATGGAGACCCAAGGCTGGGTAGTATCTGATAACCAACCCCAAGTGACTTGGCCCCGAATGGGATCCGATGATACACACAGCTGGGCTGTACTTGAGGGACAGGATACGGTACTGAGGGCTGCCATGTGAGTTGGAAACTTGGAAACTTATGTTCACACAAAAACCTGTACAAGAATGGTCATGGCGGCTCAGAACCAGAGTCAGCCCACAAGTCCCTCCCCACCCCGCCCCGCAGGTGAGTGGCTGAACAAAGTAACTCACAAACCACAGAATCCTGTTCAGCAAAATAGAGTCAACGGTGGACACATGTGGCAATTCAAATGCATCCCCGGGGAATCATGCTGAGGGAAGAAGGCTAATTCCAAAAGACTTGTGTTCTCTACACTCCCATTTATATACTTTTGAAATGGCAAATTTGAGAAATGGAGGACAGATGAGTGCTTGCCAGGCAGAGGGTGATGGCAGGGCACAGAATGAAGTACAAAAGGGCGTCAAGAGGGACAGCACAGTGTTGAAACTGCTCAGTATCTTTTTTTTTTTTTTTTTTTAGAGACAGAGAGAGCATGCGTGAGCAGGGGAGAGGGTCAGAGAGAGAGAGAGAATCTCAAATAGACTCCATGCACAGCGTGGAGCCTGATGTGGGGCTCAAGCCCACAACCCTGGGATCATGACCCGAACCAAAATCAAGAGTCAGATGCTCAGCCGAGCCATCCAGGTGCCCCCAAACCGTTCCGTATCTTGATGGTGGTGGTGGATACACGAACCTGCAAAGTGCTAAAAGTGTGTGGAGCCCAAAATGCGCACACACACACACACACACAAGCACAAATGGGTGCAGGTGTAACTGGGAAATCTGAATAAAATCAGATGACCATTTCAATGTCAGCATCCAGGTTGCAATATCGTACTACAACTTTGCAAAGTATTACCATTAAGAGAAACTGGGCAAAGTGTACAAGGTATCTCTCTGTATTATTTCTTGCAACTCCATGTGAATCTATAATTATCTCAAGGTTTTCAATTAAAAAAGGAAGTTTCACCTACTTGGGAGGAGTGGTGATGAAAGGGATGGGTTCTCTGAGGAAGTGACATTTAAGTCAAGACATGAATGTAAAAGGGGGGGGGCAGCAGAATGTGCAAAGGTCCTGCAGCAGCCGCAAAGAGCTTGGTAAATCCATGGAACTAAAAAGGAGACCAGTGAGACCCAAGTGGGGAGAAGCGAGGCTGGAGGCAGCAGCCAGACCAGGCAGGGCAACAGACTGTTCTAGAGATTTGACCTTCCACCTGAGAATAGAGAGAGACTATGGGAAGTTTTGAGCAGCAGAGTTCCACGATTTGTCATGAACTTGGGAAAGCTCACCCAGGTGCAACCCAGGGATGCACACAGAGAGACCACCGGGGCCATGGGGCAACAGGAAAACCATTTGAACATCCATCGAGAAGGAGATGGACTGAGAGGCCACGTGCGGACGAATACTGGGCTTCACGGTGGGACTTCTTAGTAAAGAGTTTGGGGTGTCGGCCTTCTGGTTGAGCAGGAAATCTAAAACCTACGGACGGATCCTGGTGGGGGTCTACTAGAAACTAAAGCCGTAAGTCACCCCAGCCACCACGTGAGGCCAGAGATCTCCTTCCCTCGATTACTCTGGAAGCCACAGGCTTACCCAGCGGTGCCGGAAACGCGGCCACCTCGGAGTCACTCTGGTCGTGCACCGGGGCCACAGGCGGCATCCTCCTGCCACCCGCCTCGGCTAGGACGCCTGTGACCCATTTCCTTTAAGTGTCAACCGATAAATGGCTTCTCGTTTAAGGGGCAGGTGGTTGAGATCGCGTTGTTGGGCTTTCGGCCAACCCAAAAGGAAGAAGGTCAGCCCCAAGGCGAGAGAATAAGTCAAAGGCGGGGCCCAGGCCTCGGCCCCTGCGCGAGTGAGGAGGGTGGAGGGGAGGGGGCGCCACTGCCCCACCGGGGTTGAAGCCGGACGTAGACGCCTCTTGACATCTTCAAATTTTGAGAGAGGTTCTCACTGCACACGACTCTCTCTCTCTCTCTCTCTCTCTCTCTCTCTCACACACACACACGCACACACACGAAGAGCCACAAGACTATTTGAAGCAGGGGGAGGTCAGACGGGGTGGGTGCCACACAGACCAGAGTTCTTCATCAGGATTCCACGTAGGGTCTTGCTGTTTGGTTTGTTTCCAGATACAGTGAGAGCCTCACAGAAGAATCTCTGGGGTTACATGGTCTGGTCCTGAGTTCCCCACGAGATTCGATTCCAGCTCGGTTCACTCACCAAGGACGTTTTTTACCAGCAGCATTTCAGAGTGAATGGCATTGTCTAGTGATTTTTCCTCTTTTTTGTTTTTTAATGTTTATTTATTTATTTTGAGAGAGAGAGAGAGAGGGAATGTGAGCAGGGGAGGAGCAGAGAGAGAGGGAGAGAGAGAATCCCAAGCAGGCTCCTCACTGACAGCACAGAGCCCCACGCAGGGCTCGATCTCATGAACCGCGAGATCACCACCTGAGCCAAAACCAAGACTTGGACACTCAACCGACTGAGCCATCCAGGTGCCCCGATTTTGCCTCTCCTTAAACAGACTTTCTTACTTTTTCCGGACACCGGCTAGGAAGGGAGTGAGTCTTCAGAATCAGTCGGGACAGCAAATGGTATGCGGTAAAACCCTTTCAAAACATTGCTTACACAACTAGAGAATCACAAGCAGGGACAGGAATTTAAACGATATTGTTGAAAAAGGCGTGGAGTAGTCCCCTTGCCCCCCACATACCTTAAACCGGGATCATAACCTCCATGCCTAGAGTGGGTAGGCAGGTAATGCACCCAGATAAGCAGGGAGGGGTGGACATTAACGTGTGGTGAGGACTGTGGCCACGTGGACAAGGTGAGCCCTGTCCCCGGGGACAGCCCCAGGCAGTGATGGCCTTTAGGGAGAGCGGGATTTTGCAAGAGCTTGCGACCTGGATAGATTTTTAAATCTGTGCTACAGATCCTAATTTTTGAAGACACTGTTCCAGTGAATAGCATGTCTATAGTAGCATCTGACCAGCAGGTGGCCAGTTGCAGTTCCTGACGACTAACTAAATTGTTTTTCACATTAGTCCCTTTTCTTTTCTCCTGCTGACCCTAGGAGTTAAGCGCGAAGAAAGGAGCCGTCTCTACAATCTTCTCTGGACTTTCCGGGGGTTTTTTGTTCTGTTTTGTTTTTTGTTTTAATTCCAGACCAACCCCCAGCCTGCCTATTTAGGCTGCTTCTAGCTGGGGCATCTCGGGAAATTGCTGGGGGAAAGAACCAGTTTGAAGCTCCCTATTTCCTTTTCATTTCTGTTTATTTCGGTGGTGGAGTCAGAGGGGCATTTATGTTGTTACCATGGTGGCCATCTGTCTTGGGGGGCGAAGAACGCGGTGCATGCTGAGGGACGCCTGGACTGAAGCCAGGGGCGGCCTGTCGACTACAGTCCAACATCAGTGCTTCAAGCAACAGCAACGGACTATTGCCCGCTTGTAAAGACTCGCGGTCTTATAACGAATGGGAGGACTTGGCGTGAGCATTTTGAGAGCGGACTAAAACCCAGCGAGTCTGTCCTTACTAGGAGGGACTGCCTTTTGAAATCGCTGTACGGATCCAACTGGGGTTGGGTGAAGTCGCGAGGAGTGAGGTTCATGCTTGCCGCGCGTTGGACATCCATCCCAACTCACTTCTGCCATCCATCCCAACTCACTTCTGCC
>NW_024412397.1:17003732-17019033 GCF_014898765.1 Herpailurus yagouaroundi
ACTTCTGCCATCCATCCCAACTCACTTCTGCCATCCATCCCAACTCAATTCCATCCTCCTTCCTCACTGAGAGAGTCTTGATTTTGTTAAGCGTCCTGCCCCTCCCGCCGCGTGACTCATCGGTAAATCCTAATCAGGGGAGGTCAACCCTAGTGGTCGGATTCCCTTCATCAGTGGCAGGGTTAGAGCAAGCCTGTGGCCCCGTTGGTCACTGAGGTGAGGGATTAGAGACCTCCGGGAAAGGATTTATCACTATTAATAATGTGCCGCCTAAAAAAAAGATGGCCTCTCTTCTTCCTTTGGAGGTTGTCATGTCTGGATGTGACACCCGGAACTCCAGCAGCCATCCTGTGACCATGAGAGAAGGCAGCTTAAGGACAAAGCCAAACTGCCAGTGGCAGAGTGTCAAGATGGAAAAACCCACATCCTTGGGATCTGTTTGAGTCCCTACATTAAATTGAACTAGACAACCTTGAATCCCACCTCCCTGTGGAGTTCTTGTATGTGAGAAAATAAGTCTTTTTATCTTCTATGCAAATCTGAATTAAAGGGTTTCTGTTACTAACAGCCAAGGTGTCCCAACTGGCACAATGTTCATTCTCGAAGGTCTACGGTAAAGTCTCTTTCCCATCTAGAGTCAGGTGGAATCGTTCATTCATCATCCCTTAGTTTAATGAGTCTGATCACAGGGCAAAGAAAAGCCTGGCCACAGGTAGAACCACCACATGATCCAGCAATCCCACCTCTGAGCCCCCAAAGGAAATAAAATCAGCGTCTCGAAGGGATATCTACACTCTCATGTTCACTGTGGCATTACTCACAATTGCCAAGACTGAAATGTCTGTGGTTGGATGAATGGATAAAGAAAACGCAGTGTTTAGAGGCGGTAGAATATGTTTCAGCCTTAGAAAGAAGGAAACCCTATCGCTTGGGATGATGTGGGTGAAACTGGGGGTCCGTAAACTAAGTGAGATAAGCCAGACGCAGAAAGACACAAACTGCACGGTGTCACTTATAAGTAGGATCCAAAAGAGTTGAACTCGAAGCAGCAGAATGGAATGGGGGCTGTTAGGGCTCAGGGACAGGGGGGAAAGGGGAGGCGTTGGTCAAAGGGCACAGCATTCAGTTGTGCAGGATGAATACATTCTGGAGATCTAATGCACAGCGTGGTGACTGTGGTTAATAATTCTGTATCGGATATTTCAGATTTGCTGAAAGGAGATCTTAACTCTTTGCATCAAAAAAAAAAAAGAGAGAGAAAAGGAAAGGTGACATGAAGTCAGGGCTGTATTAACTAGCTTGATTGTGGCAAACATTTCACAATGTGTATGTGTATCAGCATACCATATTGTATACCTTAAATAGACACAATTTTCGTCTGTCCGTTATACCCCCCAAAAGCTGAAATACAAAACAAACAAAAAGGCAAACAGACCAAAAAACGAGGCTCTGGGCTCCCTTCTTCCCGTTTGTTTACCAAGTCCTCCCGTTCCTGAAGGACTGTGCACGAAAGAGTGCAAATCTACCTTTCTCTCTTTCTCTCTCTCTCTCTCTCTCTCCCTCTCTCACACACACACAAACACACACACACCCATCCACATACAAAGACAGGTGTGACGCAGTTGGAAGGGGCTTTTCCATGCTAATAGGTATTTGGAAAGGATCACATCTTAGGCTTACTTTTAGCGATTAAAGATAACATCCAACCCACAAAACATCATGTCTATTTCAGTCCCTTGTTTTCAAAGATGAAGGTCGGGCCACAGAGAAAGTATACTGTCTAGAAGTCTTCCGGTCGTGTCAGTGTCACGACCCACTAACTCCATCCTGGAATTCAATCCTGTCATAGTCTGACATGGCAAATACTGCCTACCCAACATCCTCCCTCTTCTTTTCTTTATTAGTATGAAGGGGAATGTGGCTGTTGGGGGGAGGGGGGGAGGGTGTGGGAAGGGCGGGTGGTAGCAATGTCCCCAACTGGAAAAACTACATTTCTCAGCCTCCTTTGTGGCTAGAACTGGCCAGTTCTCACTCAAAGACAAAGGCTGAAGATTTCAAATAGCAGGGCGGGCGTGTTTTGTGCCCGAATATCATGGCCCCGGCAGAAGTGTGGAAAGGTAACATCCGTTCCCCCAAGGAGCGAGATCGTAGTCCTACCCAGAGAGGAGAGTCCATCCGGGAGAGATGGACTCTCCCGGGTCTCTGGAGACAGAGCTGGGGGAGAGCCACCAGAATGTTCTCTGGTGGAGGAGTGAGGCAAGAGCAGGGCATGATTACCGCAGCTGAGTGGAAGGACCAAGAACATTCTCATTCTCTCCTTGGAGACTGTCTCAATCCACCCGTGGTTAGAGCCACCTCTGTTGGTATATGTTCTGTAAATTATGTGGGCTGGGGAGAGCGGAAGGAAAGCCAGAGGGGAAACGGAGAGACGTTTCTGTGTTTTATCTGGGTCTAATTAAGGAAGTGATTAATTGGAAAACACAAGGCCCCAAGAGGCAAAGGTGAGAGCCCTTTCCGTAATGACCATGGTGCTTCTGCTTTGGAAATGGCAATCGTTTGTCACCGTGGGTTTCCCTTGAAGAAGCTCTTTCACGGTGTCTGAATGAAGCGGCCTTTGGTCGAGGCGATAAATAACGTAAATTCCACAATTTACTTAAATGACTGCCTCCTCATCTGAGCTGGGTTAAAATGCTTTGCGATGAGCAAGTAGCCCCAGGGGGAACTGAAAGATGGGCATTGCGGGGCTGGAAATTGTACTGCACAGCTTGAAATGCCTGCTTGGTGTGTTACCGAACCTCTGATGGCAAGCAAAGACTGCCAAATTACCCTGAGCAATCTACCCTGTACCACTTAAAAAAAAAAAAAAAAAAAAAAAAGACTGTGTTTCCAAAAGAACGAATTTGAAGGAGATTATTGCTTTCTTCCCTTCTGGATTCTTCCTTTTATTTATCCTGCTTGGCCGCAAGGGCTTCTAAATATTGTCACCTCTTAAAAGCGATCTTCTCTTCTTGCTCTATGCACGCACACCTGGTCTGTGTGCCGTAGAAAACAGCCACCAGGCTCCTGTGTCCGTAGAGTCTCCCGGATGGATGTTAACTGTTCTCTAAAAGAGGATGGGCAGAAATCAAAGAGGGAATTCTTTTTTTTTTTTTGAGAAAAAAAGGAGAGGGGGGGCATGTTATCTGTCTCTGACCATATAGTGTGAACCCCCGCTCCTTTCTTTGATAGCGTCCCATGGTTTTAGTCCCGTTTTCCCAAGCTAGAAGCCTCAAAACTACAGTTCCCAGTTTCCCTTGCGGCTCAATCCAGCCACGTGATCTGGGGTCCACCAATCAGACACAGACGTTCAAAACTCTAATGTGGAAGTCAGCCAAAAAGCTTTGAAGGAGCTTTCCCAGGGGGCACCTATCACTTCAGGCACATGGGGCGGCAGAGCCCGTGGCAGAGAGTGCCCGCTCAGGCAGTTCTGCAGAATGCTTTAGGGCTAGCGGGGCATGCGCGAACCACCTCATCGCCCGGGGCAGGGGAGTGGCTTTGATCCTGGAAGCTGCTGGTTTAGCCTTAAGCCCATTTCTCCGTCTTCCCTGCCTAGTATGTTCTCCGAAAATTTCCTTTCCTACTAAGACGAACCGGGGAGGATGTGATTTGCAGCCAAAACTTAACCCTACCCAGCGGGGAACACACTATGATATGTGATAGGACTGCGCTTGCAGAGGAGGGTTCAAGAAAGCTCTTCTGGAGGCACCCCGGTGGCTCATTCTGTTAAGTGACTCTTGATTTGATTTTGGCTCAGGTCATGACCTCACGGTTCTCATGGGAGGGAGCCCCCAGTCGGGCTCCGCGCTAATGGCATAGAGACTGCTTGGGAGACTCTCTCCCTCTCTCTCTCTCTCTGCTCCTCTCTCCTGCTCTCTCTCTCTCTCTCCCTCAAAATAAATAAATAAACTTGAAGAAGAAGAAAAAGAAGAAGGAGGAGGAGGAAGAGAAAGCTTTTCTAGTAGGGAAACGTGTATCTCTTAAATAAACGGATTCTAATGCTAACTTGCCTTGGTACAGAGGAGCCCTGCAAGGGTCAGGAGATTTGAGGGAGCTGTTCTTGTGTCTTGGAACACATAGAGAAAAAATAATTGCAGCCAGCCCAAACACAGGACCCCATCTACTTTCACGATACAAGCAAAGAAGGAACAGTCTAGACGGAGTGGTTCCAGGAGTATTGCCTTTCTCTCCCTGCCTGAAAGGTCACCGTCAGAGAAAGCTCCCCCTAGGTCTGGAACACTGTTTCCATCTTCACGAGTGTCCTGTCGGAGGGCGAGTCCTTGTGATCGGGCTTCCCCCTTGATCAACAGCTGCATGGCAGACTTTAGCTGACCCAGTTCTTGGGAAAGACACCGGAAAAGCCTCAGGAAGAGGAAGGCGGCAGGATGTTGACAACACATTGCACGTAGCTCCCCAGAGCTGGCTCTGTTGTCAGTTGTGAGTCAACATGGTTTTCAAAGAAATTAGAACGAAAACATCGCATCTTACGTGGTTCTTTGACAATCAAAACAAGAGCGAGACAAACCTCTCTCCTGTTTCAAATGTGATTTCCCTAAATGAAGGAAATCTAAACATATGGCACAAAGCTTTAAAATCTGTTCATGTGTGAATGTCATGATAAATTTGGAACCGGTGAGTGTTACCAACCACCAGGCCGTGTCCTCTGGAAATGGAAGGGAATCTCCCGAATTCATCTTCTCCTCTTGCTGTGGAGCTGGCTAAATCTGTCGGTGGCGACCACCTTCCTCCCAGATTGGCCATGAAGTTTTGAGGAAAGAGCCCTATTTGCCAGGCTTAAGTATACCGAAGGGGAGGTTAAAAACAAGACAATGTGGGCAAAGTTAAATGCTGCAAAAATCTGGTGCCTTTGGATGTTTGAATCCTACTTCCATCTACTATGTGACCTTGGCTGAGTCACTGGACCTCTCTAATGCTGTTTCCTCATCTATTACATGAGAATGCTCCTTTCTCAGCTTATAAAACTGTTATGAGGAGAATATTGATAACATTGGCCAAATACCCCGTCATGGTAAAGGCTGAAGAAATGGGAATTATTAAATGACAAACAGGCCTCTACCTTCAGCCTAACCCGTGTAATGGCAAGGATAAGGGAATATGAGCTTCTAGTTGAAGCCTCTAGAAAGGTTATAAGCCAACTACAAGGATGCAGTAAGTGACCTTCGGAGGGGAGAGTTAAAAATGCAGCCTGCCTTCATCAGTGAGCACACAAGTTCATTATCAAATTGTTCATTAATCTCTGCCACAGCTTTTCATTTGGAATTGAAATAAGAGCACGACCGGCCCTTTGGACATCGTGCTTACGTTTTTATTGTGAGTGCTAACAGGTCGGGGGCTAGACGCTAATGGACAAATAGCCCAGATGTAAAGAGCGTTCACTGGAAGACTCTTAATGGACAATTAATTATGCACAGCAAACAAGTTCAGAGCAGAAGATGCCACTCGAAAATTGTGAATTTAGTCCAGGTTGAAAGATACAGGAATGGTTAAGTGTTTTGCACACAGGAAATCTGGTTGGCGATCCAGTGGAATTGATGCGTGTAGAACACAGTCTCTTAAGGGTTTTGCTTTGCTTCTTTGAGAGAGGCTGTTGTTGTCTGTCAGTTCAGCTGGGGGTCCCTTCCGTCACGTTGAGAATCTGGAGCAGAGAGTCCACCAGCTTGAAAAATACGAGAAAGGGTTAAGCAAACATCGTTCGCGATACTCAAGTTCTAATGCTAGAAGCAAACGCATTCCCAACAAACAAACCATCAGTGTCACTCGGGAGCTTCGTAGAAAAGCAACTTCCTAGGCCTACGCCAGGTCTACTGAATTGGAAACTCAAGGTGGAGCCCAGCGATCCGGGCTTTCCGAAATCCTCCAAATGATGCTGAGTACATTCACGCTGGAGAACCACAGCCGTCCCCCCCCCCCCCCCAAGAGAGAGAAACTCACTTCCTCTTTTTCTGGAGCCCCCTACCTCTTTCGGCTCTTTTTAATTTTGAAATACGTCTTTGTTCCCATAGAGCACCCTCTATATGCTGAGATGAGAAAACGCTTTTCAAAAAGAGCTTATTACACTTGCTAAGATTCTCAGACAGTTCAGGCTCCCCAATGGTTAGACCAGCCATTTGTTTCTAATAAAGGAATTACTGATATTCTCAGACCAGTTATTACCTGCTCTGTGGCTCAACTGGTTTGACCAGGTGCTAATGAGGCCAGGGCCTGGGGTTCAATTCCCACACCGACCAATTAGTTTTGCTCTTCTCCACAAGCCCAGGCTGCACTATTAAGGGTTCGCCAGCCTGCCTGACGATGCTACCATCCATCTCGCAATATGAGCCACGGGTCATAAAAGGGGCCAGGGGAGGGTGAGGGGCAGAATCCAGGAAGCCCCTGCATTGGCTCAAAATATTGAATCTGAGCTGTCTGGCTCAAGGGAATGGAAGTAAAGCTACAAGGAAAAGAGGAATTAGTAACCTAGGAAGATCAACGCCTGGAGGCGAGGGGGGGGGGTGTCCGTTATTGGGGCCGGAGGAGCTCTCTTTGAGGTGGGGGGGTAACTTCACTCTGCTGCCTCAGAGCAACTGTCGGGGCAATCGGAGAATTTTTAGTTATTCTTCAGGACATGTTGCTGCTTCTCCTGTATCTGGAAATTCCCTTGGAGCGTTTCACATATCACAAAATAAAACCTTTCAATTCTCTATGTTGATTTGATGGGGCAGTGGGAGTCATCCCTTAAAAGTGAGGGCAGACTTGCCTTCACAAAGTTTCCTTCCTTTCTGTAACACCCTCTGCAATGCACTCACAGACCCTTTCAGGTCCACCAAATAAGAGAAAAAAACTAAGGCTGCAGAGAACATTGCTGTAGGTCCGGCAACCCACAGGCCAGCTTCAACCTTCACTGAAACTCAAGACTTTCCACAGCCACATCCAGGGCTATGGATCAGGCCCTCGGGTTGACCTGAACATTGCTTCGTGTGCTAGAAACCATAGGATAAACGTTCCATTAATTTTTTTTGAGATAGGGTACAGTTGAAAGATTAAGGTTGGGGCACCTGGGTGGCTCCGTCAGTTAACCGTCCAACTTCGGCTCAGGTCATGATCGCTCGGTTCATGAGTTCGAGCCTCAGGTTGGGCTCTGTGTTGACAGCTCAGAGCCTGGAGCCTGCTTCGGATTCGGATTCTGGGTCTCCCTCTCTCTCTGCCCTTCCCCCGTTTTCTCTCTCTCTCTCAAGAATAAACATTAAAAAAAAAAAAAATTAAGCTTAACCTTGAAAATGATTGGCCATAGCTACTAATAAAGTTCTGGAGCTTATTTGCCAGGATAGAGTGGTCTAGATTCAGTGCACATTTACATAAATCTTTTCTGAACCAAGTAAATAACTTTGTCACCAAAACATAGGAAGATGCTCAGAGTTTCTGACTACAGCTCTGGGAGACTTGGCAAGAGGACTTGATGCTTTATTACCGAAATGGGTGAGGAGAGCATATGTGGATAGAATTTAATTTTAAGAAAAGTCCTTCAGTCCCTGAAAGTTCTAGCTGCTACCTTCTGGCAATGCTTGGCTAAGTTATTAAACCTCTTTCTAACACTGAGCGATGTACGGATTTCTAATAGATCTATTCTCGTGGTACTCCCTCTTCGTGAATAAGATAACTGTATGGTGTTTTCAACTGGCACATCCACATTCTTTCACGAAGATGGAATTTCCAAAGCAAGGAGGGTAACAGACTTTTTGGTCTAGGCAACAATGACTCCAGCTATTGACTTTGTTCCTATCGCTGGGAAATGTATCCAAAAGAACGGTACCCACGTGTGCAATAGTTAATTATTCAACCTAAGGTGGAATGAAATGGAATGGGCTTTCTAAACTTGTAAAGAAGACCAAAACATAAAAAGATGTAGTAGGAAAGCGAGGCCTGATTACAAAAAAGATGATTTTTTCCCCTCCGGTCACATGAATGCTGATAAACATTGTCCCCCTGAAACACTCACTGTCTGTGACTGCCCACTCAACCCACCCTGTACTATGACCACTCAGAGATCTCTCTAGACCTATTCTTTCATAATTGGCTTCGCTGCGTACAGAATGTTCTTCTGAATATGGCAGGAAAATTTTGATCTTTAAGGACAGAGCTGAATTTTTTTGGAAAACCCTCCAAAGTTATGCAGGGCCGGGTTTGGAGGAATAAAGCAACTCAAAGGGATGTTGTAGTTTCGTTCAAAAATGAATGAGCCGGGGGGCCCCTGGGTGGCTCTGTCGGTGAAGCGTCCGGCTTCGGCTCGGGTCACGATCTCGCGGTTCGCGGGTTCGAGCCCCGCGTCCGGCTGTGTGCTGACAGCTCGGAGCCTGGAGCCTGCTTCGGATTCTGTGTCTCCCTCTCTCTCTCTGCCCCTCCCCCACTCACATTCTGTCTCTCTCTCTCTCTCTCTCAAAAATAAATAAACATTAAAATCAAATTAAAACAAAACGCATGAGCTATGAGTGTACGTCCATTTCAGCATCTGTGAAATTGCTTTGGAGGGTTTTGTGATGGCAATTGTCATTAGTCTTCAAAGGAGAAGGCACTGCTGTTGGACATCCAGCCACAGGAAGTCCATAAAGTCAGCTGACCAAGAAAAGGCCTCAGCCAGGAGCTGAGAAGTCAGTCACAAACCCCCCCAAGCCCTCGGGGCCATGTCACCCCCCAACAAAGAAGGGAGCCGGTCGTGACACCTAGACCGCGGATGTGAGCGAGAGCATCACTCAGGACTTTGTGCAAAGTTGCTACTTATTTCTGTATCCGTTGATTTAATCCAGATTTTCTTTGTGAATGAAGGCTACTAGAGTCTTCCTCCCGAGGTCCTTCATGCTACTTCTGTAGCCTGCACCCTTCATATTTGAGGTCAGCGAGGACCAGCCGGTCCCCAGGAGACGTCTCACACGGCAGCATACCGTCCAAGGGACACAGCGCCGGCCCCTGCCCTGCTCTCGCTGCTGAAGAGCTATGTGCCTACTCTCTGTTTCCTCACCTTTAAAATGGAGAGAACAGTAGGATTTTCTCGAATCTTCCTCCGAAGTCTGCTGTGAGCATTCACAGAGAAAATGCGGGCAAACTGCTTGGGCCAGTACTCAGTTTAAGGTACAAGTTGCCCATCACTAGGATTGCAAGAATTTCAGTTTTATTATTTTTGCCGTTTATATAAATTTCACGGACACTTCTTCAAGGGTGATGAGAATCACCTCATTTGCCGTTGCCTTGCTTCCTTTCTTTACATCTTCTTCTCCTTTCCATCCCATTTCCTGTCTTTGTATCTAAGCAACGCCAATTTGGTATGATTGTTTTCGCTTCCCTTCTACAAGAGTGCCACTTTGCATAAAAGGTCGCAAACCAGAATGCTCTCTTCTAAAAGCCTGTGTGAAGCGCCCCTCCCACTAGTGCTCACCCAAAACAAACAGAGGAATTGACTCAAATAATTTCTGGCCTCACCATCAAAATATTCTGGGAGGGCCCGGCGGGCTGAAAACAACAAATCTCATCAGGGCACAATCGCTATTAAACACAGTAATTAATAAAACTCCTAAACTGGAGTATGGAACCAATACCCGTCTGAGACGCAGGGAGGAAACATCGCCTATTCTGGTGGAAAGAACACAGAAGTGTCTGCTCGTTTCTCAGCGTGTATGGATGTCTGCCTAATTAAGTGGCTGTGAAGGCCTGCATCTAAACAATTTTATTCTTCTCTGCTCACACCTAACCTCTTTGTGACTCTCCCCAAACACCCCCACCCCACCCCACTTCCCCAGCACATTGTACCTTTACGTTTTGAACCTACAACTTTAAAGGCGCTGCCATCCTGGGAATCCCAAGGGGACTGGCGGATGGCCAGGAGCTCCCTTTGAGGTGGCTGATAGCTTCCGGTCCCCTTTCCTTCCATGAGGCTGAGCAAATTCCTTGCAGCTTCTTCCCAAAGAATATACTGCAGCTGCTGCTTCAGACTCCCCCCTTCATAAACATACGGGGACTCTCTCGTGCTCTTTTTCCCCATCAGGTGCCCTGTAAAAAGAAACACAAAAACAGAATGCCACCGACTGAGCCCAGGGGAATGAAGAAACCAGAAATTTCAAAGGACCCCCCTCTAGGTTGGTACTGCTTCCTCCTAGGTGCAGAATAAACAGCATTTTATTATCAGAAGTTAGTTCTGGCAAACGTCTGGCGTCTTCTGTTCCCTGTTCGAAATGTGCGATCAGCTGGACAAAACTTAAAACTGCAACTCAGGGGACCTTGGTTTGGTCCCAGCACCTCGGCTAACCGGCTAGGTCACCTCTGCCAAGTTACTGAGCATCCCCGGGGCTCAATTTCCTCAACTATCGAATGAACAGGTGGGACTAGATGAGGCCTGAGGAACCTTCCATATCTAAAATGCCACCGCCGATTCTGTGTGCACCGAATCCTGTTCCCACCCGCGTGACGGAGGTTCAACATCTTCCTCAGTCAGTTGTGGACTGCTACCGAAAAGAAAAGCCTTGATGCTTTCTCTCATGTGATGAAACAAGATGTTGCTCTCCTCTTATCTCTAACACAATTGCACCAAAGGAAGTTTTCATTTCAACTTTCTTAGAATTTGGGCTGAGATTGAATCCAAGAAAGGTCGCTCAGAAATTCTCATTTGTTGGGTATGTGATGAAAAAAAGGATTCGAAACAGGTTCCGAGCAACACGTAGCAGCCCCGTACCTGCAGATTTTTCTCTGGGATGTCTACAAGACTCCGTGAAAGTCTACCGATGGCTCCAGGGATGCGTTCCTGCCACATAAATGAATAAAGGTTGCTGTGCAGGAGGCCAGGCCGCTAAAAACGTGGCAATTCATGTAGGCAAGTGGGGATAGCCATAGCGTCAGATGTGGGTATGGAATCCAAGGTCTGCTCTGCTTGTTAACACCTTAGCCCCGTGCTAATAATACTCACATTATCTGACTTTCGTCAGTGCTCCCCTATCCCCATCTCTCTGCAGTTGGAACTTATCGGACTCTTAAACTCCTAAGACTAGGAGACCAACGATGCCTTTGACTGAAAGGTCGCAAGGAAAGCTCTTTGAGGTTCTGATGCTGCCTGGCCTTAGAAGCATTTAAGGTAAACGGCGTGGGAATAATATGTAACAGACCCCAGTCAGTGAACCTGACAAGAGCTCTGTCCGCCAACAGCGACGGCCTTGCTGTGACTTTACGGCAGGCGGGTGTTTCCAGGACGTTTCGCTCGATCTACCCCACAATAAGTTGGACGAAAAAGAGACCTGTCAAAGGTCACCCACGCGTAAGCGAAGACCCTAGGATTAAAATCGGCTCACACTCTAGACTCTACCACATGACTCTGCTTCGAAGCGTCTTTGAACTTCCTGAAAATACAAGGCAGGAAGAAATCAGTCTGGGGTCTGGAGAGAAGGGTAAGGCCTACAAAAGGCTGATGTTAGAACGGAGGAACCGGGGATCATATATCGGTCGATCGTGACTCCTTAGGTGACTCGGAGATGTTCATTCGGTGGGTATCGGGGAGCCTTCACAAGGGGTTTTACTGAACTGCCGTCTGAGCACTTGCCAACCCACTTAGGACATGCCACCCCACAAAGTTGGGACGTGCTCCCGACCGAACGCGTGGAATCCTGAAGGCCTGGCACCTCACCTATCTGCTTGGTCACCGGCGGGGGGGCCCGGGTAGCCACGAAATAACCTTGCTCTTAGCCCTAACAGTGATTATGGGGCACAACTGCTCAGGAAGCAGCAAAGCATTTGGCTTTATTTATATGGAGGAAATTGAATCGCGATAATGGGAAGGCAGGATTAGAACCTGATGCTCCAGTGATGACCTCGGTCCCTCTGCTCTCCCTCATTACTCTCATCAGGATGCTAGAACTGAGAAGGGTGTTACTGCCAATGAAGCGGCGGGTGGAGGGGGGCAACGGAGATGTTTTTACAAATGGGAACTACATTGTTGTCATGCCCGAATAATTTGGTGGACTGTTCTGAAACGGGAAGATAAAGCAATCCTCCCTTCTGTGACTGATTGAACACAGGACCTTGTGACAGGGTGCATATTTGCACGTTTGGTGGGTGGTGTTCAGACTCCTACCCCCAGATCCACGGTCTGCTTATGAGGACTGGAAGTGCACCAGCCACAACGTCCCAGGGAAGCACACACTCCTTGGGTCCTATTTCACTTTGGAGCTGGCAACTACCAACGAAATAACCGTCTCCATGGCAACGTGGATATGGATGACCCGTCCACCTCTATTTCTCCCATCACCGTTTGTTACGTGTCCATATCATAGTAATAGAGACCTCAGCATAGACAAAAGACAGGCCCTTGAAAACAATAAAACCTTGCCCAGAAGTAAAAAAAAACAACAACAAACTTTTGTTCCTTATAATCGCTTAAAAATACCACTAAAATAGCAGGTTTGAAACATAAAGCAATTTTCCTGAGCTCCAAATTTGACGATCACCTCAACTTAGGAAGATATCCATTAAGACATAAAGTGTTGAGCACTTCTAAGAGCTGGGTTTTTTCTGGAGTGATCCTTAAACTATATCTCACAGTTTCTGGGGGCAGCCCTACAATGGAAAGGCACCTGCAGCTGAACCCCGGTGTTTCCGAATGCAGCCTGCCAGGACACGCTTGGGCATCAAAGTTAGAGCCACTGCCAGGAGCATTTCATGGGAGCGGAGGGGAGAGTTACCAGCGTCAGTGTGGACCTCTATTTTCATCGCACAAACAAAACATTTCCATAAACATCAAGCCACATAAGAATTTAAGTTTTCCATCTGCTAACTTGCTTTCCGTTGCCACACCATGCCTCTCTCAGCTGCAAGAAGCAATTCCCTTAACAAACCTGCAAATTGGTGCTGACAGCTTCCTCATGGACAGCAATATGTAGCTTTCGTTTGATATAATTAACATGAAACTGCAAATCTTCAGGGATTGAGGAGGACAGACATTTACTTATGGTAGTGGAGGGCTAAATTTAAAACCTAACAACACCATTCATGCTTATGAGTGCTCAGATTCCCACGGAGAGCATGTCTGTCCAAAGCAAACTTTCTCTCAATCCCAATGTTATTTTAGACCCAACTGTGATTTTCTACTTCACCTCCCTCTGTCTCTTGTTCCAATCAGCTCTGCGCAGCCAGCCAAGAGAGAAAAAGAGTGCATTCGAGAACAAATAGGAAAATAAGAAAATTTGGGGTGGCCGCTGGTCGGTGTGTTCTAGGAAAGTCCAAGCACCATCAGGAAGGAAGGGTGTTTAAATGCCAGGCACCCTAAGTCCCGGGGGTGGGGGGACAGATGTGCCGTGGGACTACAGCCGTGGAGGTTGGCTTGCATCAGAAACGACCTGACTCTAGCTTCCCAAATAACTCTCTTGTTCTGCTTTTAGCCTGCAAGGGTTACCTAATAATAAGCCTTTTTTTAGTACAAAAATATGGAGGAGCAAAAGGAGGTTGGAAATCTGAGAGCGCACTGGCTGATGGCTGGACTGGACGGTGGCCACTCCCTCTAAATTCCCAGAAGCCCCTTTCAAGTATCAATTCTAGGCTTGGCTTCTGTAATGCCTTGCAAAAACCCTTCTCTCTTCAAGGGTAGGGGTTTTTCACCTTCACCCATCCCGGCCTCTCCCCTCCACGCCTGCTGGGTTCCGGGTGTCCCTCCGAGATCACAAACACCTTCACCTCAGGGCTGCCCAAACTTGGCAGACAGTTCCTGTAGCGACGATGGAAACTAACTACCCCGTTGCACATCCCCCCCCCCACCCCCCGCCGAGCTCTGGATTTTTCTGCCGGCACACCCAGCCGTGGAGCTGAGGGCGTGACAGTTCCAGCCTCACCTCTTCCCAGAAATCCGTCCTGGTCCTCACACCATCTGTGAATCGCCCGATACTTGGATTAGCAAGTGTCTTTCCAACACACCCTCCCACACTCTGAGTAGATGGCTAGAGAAATAGGGAAACACACACACCACCACCGCCACCCCTTAAACCTCTTCCGGATGGACCAGCTTCCCGGGAAGTGTTGGGGCTGTCGGAGGTGGCTCTATGGGGAGGTGTCTGAGGAAGCTGGACGCTACGTATTGGCCAGACGGAGCCTGTGGTTGGCGCGGCGGAGACCCCCGGGGCGACGCTGGGCCAGCGCGAGGCTGCGGGATCGCTACCCTCCGGCCGGTTGCGGGGAAAGCTGTGGGTGCGCGCCCCGCCGCCCGCCCCCCGGACGTCGCCGGCCCCACCGCCGCGCCCGGTCCTCGCCGCCGGGGTTCGGGGCCGGGGCAGCGCACCTCTTGGCCCGGACTCGGAGGCCGGGACGAGTGGGCAGCGGGAAGGAGGAAGGAGCTAGGGGGCAGGGCGAGGTGGCAGGTCTGGGGAGGCGGAGGACAGCGGGGTCTCGGGGGACGGAGAGGCCGGGATCGGCGCGGGGAGCGGGCACCGCGAGCCTTCGAGAAGGGAGGGAGGGAGGGCCGGCCAAAAGGGCAGGGGAGAGGAAGCGGCCACCGCGACAGGAGGACCGAGGGAACTGGAGAGAGCCACGGACAGGCGGCGGCGTTCCAGCCCCGCGCGCTGAGCAGCCAGGGACCCCAGGACGCGCTCCCACACCTGTGGCTTCGCTCGGCTCCGGCGCGCAGCCCGCGTCCCGCTCCCGGCGGCCGGGGTCCCCAGGGCCCCGGGACGCGCTCGGGGACCCGGCTCCCCACGTCGTTCAAGGACAGGCTGCGACGGCGCGGGTCAAAGGAGGCGTGGGGTCGGCGCGGAGGGAAGGCTGGGCTGTTGGGGCGCCACGCGCCGGCCCGGGTCCCCGCGGGGGAGCGGGAACAGAGCGGGAAAGGACCACCCGCCCGGCCTGAGGCCGCTCGGGGACGTCTTTCCGGGACGCGGAAGGCGGTGGGGGGCGGGAGGGGGTTGCCGGGCTGGAAAGGTCGGGGCAGACCCCCCCCCCCTCCCCCCCCCCCAAAGCCGGCGCCCCAGAAACGCCGAGGGCTTGGGGAGACGGGGCCCGGGCGGCCGCGGTCCCGCCGAGGGCTGCGGCGCGCGGGACACTCACCCACGGCCCAGTGGTTGCCGCGCGGGTACATCTTGTCCAGCGCGGTGCCCGTGCCCGCCGGCAGCGGGGCGGCGGGGCCCCGGGGCGCCTGGCAGAGGACCAGCGCCAGCAGGACGAGGGGGAGCTGACGGCGGCGCATGGTGCGGGCGGGGAGGCTGGAGTGCGCGCTCGGCACGGAGCGGCGGCCGAGGACCCGGACTCGCAG
>NW_024412397.1:17019433-17045199 GCF_014898765.1 Herpailurus yagouaroundi
CTCTGACGTCTCCGCGCCGCGAGCCGAGCCGGGGCGATGGGGGCAGCCGTCTCCAGGGACCATCCGTCTTCCCGCCGAGGGGGAGGGCAAGGCTGTGTCCACCCTGCCCCTCGCCGCCTGCCACCCCCCCGGAGTCGCGTCCGCCCGGCCCACGCGGGATTCATTCTGCACACCCTCGACGCCTCCGCTCCGACACGATTTCCCGAACTCTTCCCCGGCGCCACCGGGGGCTGGGGGTGGGGAGGGGTCTGCCGTGGCAGCTGCCTTCGGATCCTGCGAGGGGGGAGCCGCGACCCCAGGCCGGATCGCAGGGGTGGGGCGGGGAGGAGGGGGTAAGCCCCCGGAGGATGGACGCTTCCAGGCTGGGCTTTACGGGGGGGGGGGGGGGGGGCTCCAGGAGAGCGAGGGACTTCTGATTCTCATGCCTTTCCCCCTCCGTGTACCAGCTCCCTCGTGGCGGCCCCAGTCCAAGGACCCTCGTCTCCCTCTTACGGACCCCCCTTCTCACCACCGCCACCAGCAATAGCCTCACCCCGCCTGGGGTTTCAGAGCCGCCCTTGCCCGCTTGTATGATGAACTGCAGGACGAGCGAGCGGGGACGGGTAGGTTGTGGGAACCCAGCTAACGGTAATGTTATTATGCACCTGGCCCCTCTCAAAAGCATATTGCTTTCGTGAAGACGCTGCTTTTATGCCGAGGTCCCTAGGCTGCGTCCACCAGAAAGCTCGAGCTGTCTCTAACCCGCGAGGCACACACATCTCCAGAGTAGCTCAGCTCCCCTCTGCTCCTTGTGTTCTCAGCTGTGAAGAATGGTTAAGGGTGGGACTCCCGTCCGGATGCCCTGGACACAGAGGGGGCGAACGCCCTAGCAATGCCACAAGAAACAGAAGCTGGTAGGATGCTGCTCCACTTTCGGGCTGCCAGAGCTGGGGGTTCGTTTGCGTGCTCCTGCGCGAAGTGCGGGTGTTCCTCGCCGGCCTCTGGCGTGGGCTCTGATGAAGTCGAAATCCTACATTTTCCTCCACTGGTGATTCGCTGTATTTGTGCGGTTCTTAGAGGGCTTCACGTGCACGTGGCACCACTGCCTATCCTTGGGCTTGGGCGAGTATTTCCATGCCCGTGTCTGGCTATGAGATTTTAAAAAATGCTAATTTTACGATCGCAGTGATCAGCCAAGGAAAGACAGTACCACCATCCTGAGAGAATGACCCAGTGAAAATCTGGAAGAAAAGCCCACGATTGGTCTTGGCCTGGACTCCCGTCTCTCCTGGGTCCCCAGTCTCTTCATCCCATCAGTAAGCAGAGGTACGACCGTCAGGTGGTCATCCATAGGCTGGCTACCTCCCACTTGGCCGTGACCTTTACTATAAACACAGGGATTTGGCTTTGTCTGCCTGTGTTCCTGAAGAGAACCTGAATCATAGTGGTGTCCGATGCGTACTTGGTTCACGAACGACTAACCTAAGAACTGTTCAGGTCTAAACGCCCTCGACAACCCTGGGTCTTTGGTGGGGGAGCGTGAAACTTTCATCTTTCCAGATTAGGTTGTAGAAAAATGTCCCTTTCTTAGTTTAATCAAGCTTATTTTCAGATCTTTACAGTTTTTTTAATGTTTATTTATTTTTGAGAGACACAGAGACAGACTGCGAGTGGGTCAGGGACAGAGAGAGAGAGAGGGAGACGCAGAATCTGAAGCAGGCTCCAGGCTCCGAGCTGTCAGCCCAGAGCCCGGTGATGCGGGGCTCAGACTCACGAGCTGTGAGGTCGTGACCTGAGCCGAAGTCGGACGCTCAACCCACCGAGTCACGCAGGCACTCCTATTTTGAGATCTTTAAGTGATGCTTTTCTCCCATGAGATCATGGAAAAACGCTGTAGATACATGAACGTGTAGGGACAATTGTACCGAAAGTGCGACTCTTCTACTTCAGGCCAACTACTGTTTCTTGTGTCGTTTGCAGGCCAGGAAGTACCTGGGTGCCCCCATTCACTTCCGGCCTTCCTCTAAGCATCCCAGCGCACAGGCCGTCTACACCCGGTCTTGGGCCTGGACTCGTGAGTTGCTTTGCCCTTATGAGTGATAAGGACAGCGACCGTGTCCGTCCTGCTCAGGGCTGTGTCCACAGTGTCTGGCCCACTCCTGGGCGCAAGAACAGATCCAACAGATCCAGTTAGAGAAGGAAACCATAGCATGTTTGGTTCAGCGAGGATCGTGAATGCGACCTAACAGATCCTGGCTGAGTACCTTCTCGAAGGCCTTTTAAAATCCTCACCACAGCCCTGCCAGGTAGAGATGGTCAACTCTGCCGACTTAGGGAAAAGCTAAAATGCTACGAGAACGACATCTCACCGCGCAATGCCACATTGATAAGACGGGTCTGTTTCTCTTTCTCGTTATAGCCCGGAGCGGGTGTTCTTGGTTGGGAAGCCGCTCCGTTCCACATGGATGTTCGGGAACCCGGGTGCGTTCCATCTTGTACCTGTACCATTCCCCGGTGTGGTGCTGCTCACAGGGCTGTTCTGCGAGGAGCCGGCACCAAGATGTAAATCAATGCACTGCTTCCTTCATCGAGAACATCTTACCACGGGGGAAAAATGTCAGCTGAGCTGAACAGTGTGTTAGTGATGGAATTGCATTGCGTTCCGGCACGAGCTCTCTATCGTGCTGTAGATGAGTAACAAACGAGTCAAGGATGAGCCGCTGGGGCATGGACCACACTTCATTAGTACTGGCCTAGCGGACTCTCCTTGACTCCGTGGCCTGGGCTGCAAGGCGGCAGGAAGGGGAAAGTGAGGAGGCATGGCCCTCTCCCGATACGCCAGCCCACACGCAGCGATTCCCTCTTCCTGTCCTGTTTCATCGGCAAAAATGCAGCCCCAGGGTCGCGGGGAAGCGTAACAGAGACTGGGAGTTGTGACGGTCAGCTGCTTGGCCCCGATGGCACCTCGGTGGACAGCCGCCTGAACCAGCCTAGTGGACCTCAGGTGTGAGGAGAGCCTTGCAAATTGTATTTAATAAAGTAACACAAAATCCTACAAGGCTGGCAAAAAGGGGAATGTCTCCACGGACAGCAAAGACTGGACCTGTCGCCCAGCTCCTCTGCCCCAAGGATCTAGATCCCTTAGGGAATCTCTTACTATCTACTATGATCAGCACCCTGGAGGCTCAATGGGGTGCGATACTCTCACTCCTCACTGGGGCCCAAATTAGGAACATTCAATCTAATCTTTGCAAAGGGATCTTACCAAGTAGCTACTTGCACGGAAGTTTGGGGCAACCAAACAGGCACGGCGTTTCAGTGGCATTAACTTTTCACGTGTGTGCCGGTGGCCCAGAGCAGCTCCGTTGATCCCACGTCGGCCCTGCTGGTCTTGGCTCCTGGCCAAGGTTTGATTTAATTCTTCTCCGCGTTTCTCTCACCCTCTGAAACCAGTGGGCTAGCCAGAGTATATTCTTCCGGCAGTGGCAGAGACAACATACGAGCTCTCTTAATGCCTAGACTTAGAACTCACACGGTCATCTGTCTACCCAGCATGCCATGGGTCAGAGCAAGTCCCAGGGCCATGCCCAATGTCTAGATGTAGGGAGGCCCTGTTCCCCACGAGGCAGCGGTGTGAGTGTGGATGTAAAGAGGGGGACCAGGGCTGCCCGGGTGGCTCAGTCGGTTAAGCCTCCAACTCTCGGTTTCGGCTCGGGTCACGATCTCATGGTTTGTGAGTTCAAGCCCTGGCATTCCTGTGGGAGACGGGCAGGGCCACACCCCTGGGTGCTCTTCTCTCCACCCCCAGCTGGCATTTTCCAAGGAATTCCATGGCTGTTTTCCACCAGTGGGCTCTCTACTCCACAGGGGGTGAAACATACGTCTAGGTTTTATGGGAGCTAGGACTAACCCCAATCCTAGAGCCGCTGCCCGTGAAGTATTCCCTCCTCGCCACTTGTGTTGCATTCTCCATGCTGTGGACTGACATTCCTGCCCACTCGTGGATCACCATTCCCATGCAGCTTCCACCCGCTACGAGAGAGTTATCCGCCACCACCCCCGACCCCGACCCAGCACCTGCTACAGGGGACAACTTTTCACATGGCCTCCTGTCTTCCACCTCTGCTAGAAACTGACTCCACCTCTCAGTTTCCTGATTCCCCGTTTCCAAGAGAGAAATGTGATCAACTTGGCTCATTATTTGACCCAGCCACACCGCTTCTAGAGGAGTGTGTCCAGAATGTCCAGGCAACTCCTGTCAGGGGCTAGGAACACACGGGGACATCGGTGGCAGGGTCTGCGTGGAGCAGGGCAGTGTTCCCTGAAAAGAAAGGAAGATTAACACCCAGCGTGTCATACACCATGACCCTTGTCCCCAGGTCCTCAGGTCCACGTTGTCTTGTGCCTAATATTCCATGATTTGTATTTTTCCTTTTAGCTTAGTGACTCCCAGATATTTCACCGCCATGGGCATTTTTTCTTAATTTCTCCCATCGAATTCAGATTTCGAAGCAGATCACATTGTCAAGATTTCCCATTTTCACTCATCGAGGGCCATAGGAACTGTCCATCAGAATTTCTAACCATGTTGATTGACATAAGCAGTATTACCACACAGAATCAACGAAATTCCAGCTTAAATCGGTGCAACGTTAGTTAGTTAATCTTTTCAGCTTCGTCAAGAGTCAAGGTGTGTTTTTAGGGCGACTTTTTGAAATACGGAAACAGGTCCCATCTCTTTCATTGCCCCTCCCCCCCCCCCCCCCGGTCCAGGTTGGGAGTCTCTTCTTAAGGGGTAGGGGCTACGTTTGCTGTAACGGGTCACGTACATATTGGTGTCTGTGGCAGGCTTTGAGGGCAGATCTTGCTGTGGTGAGATGCCCCAGGATTTCCAGGCCCAGGGCCGAACGACGGAAGAAGGCTGAGAGGCGAGATGGCCAGCAACAGGGCAGTTGTGTGCCCAGTGCGCGTGGGTTCTCATTCAGCCTCAGCCACGCAGGAGCCACTATGTGACCTCGGGCCAGTCACTTACCGTTCTTCATCTGTAAACTGAGTTGTTGTTAAGGGGGTCAAATGAGGTCATGTGTATCTATCGACGGGCAGCTGCTGATTTATTTTAATCATGGAGAAATATAATCAGGGCAAGCTAATTTTTATCTTACGTCGTGAGCTTCAAGGAAGCAGTAACTTCCTTGTTCAGGGCCTCACCCGATCTCCCGTGCTATTTAGATCCCCTGAGGGGGCAGGTAATCATAGAAGTGATAGCTGCCACTTAGTGGACACCTCTGATGGACCAGGCGTTGTGCCTGGTTGTGTGTACCTTCACTCGTGTGGCCTTCACAGCTGTCCTGTGACACAGATGTCACTTACCCCGTCTTACAAATGAGGAAAGTGAGGGCCAGCAGAATGAAATGACTTGTCCAATGACCAGATGGTAATTAGCAGAGCCAAGAGTCGACTTCAGATCCATCTGATTCCCAAGCTCTAAGTGTGCTAAGTCTGGTAAAAATGGATTTCTTTGTAGTTCCAGAACTTTTCTGGGCTTTGACAAATTTCATCACCCAGAAGGCATAAACAGCATCCTAAAAATAATTTCAGAAGAGACGCTGGGGATACTTTTGAGAGGCCTTTGGGTGAAATCTCACCGCAGACTCCTCTGTTTGCTTGTCAGCTGCCCGCCCTCCCTCCGCACACCCCGCCTCTAGAGTTTTGCACATCGCCTTCCAACTTACGCGGGGAAGTAGGCAGAAGCGGTGGGAGCATACACACTTGCTTTCTGGAGAGGCTCGGAGTTTTGGCTACAGCAGGGACGGCCGGAGTCTCAAAAATCTAGCCCACCACGTCTGAAACCGAAAATATGTTTCTGAGATTTTTCTACGTGAACATACATACTACTGGGCGATCCTCCTTGAAATCCAGATATTCCTGGCATTTCACTGGTTACCTTCCGCGGTCTTCCGGGCCCCCGGACAGATGGGGCCCTTACCCCAGACTCCAGACTGACGGTTTATTTGCTCCAGGGTTTCTCAACCTCGGCACTCTTCAGACTCGGGGCCGGATAACTCTTTGTTGTGTGGGCCGACCTGGGCCTGGTAAGATGCCCGTGAGATGCGAGTACCATCCCTCGGTTGTGACAACCAAGGTACCTGTAGACATTGCAAATAGGCCCATCACAGGCGATAATCATCGCCAGCTGAGAACCTCGGGTCTAACTTAACTGCTCCCTCACCTGGTGCGCCTCGTGTTCCCACTTGAACACCTCCAATGCTGGAGAACTAACGCGATCTCCTCTTGGGACAACACTGACGTTGGCAAACTCTTCCTTATCGTGAGGGTTTCCGGCTCCGCCCCCCCATCACGTGGTCCTATTCTGCCCTGCCCAGTCCTTCCGACACACCCTTGCGCGCTTCCCAAGCTCATCAGGCCTGCCCTAACTCTTCCCTACGCGGGATATTCCCTGTGCCATCCGTTCGCCCCAAATGCAACGGTTGCTCCTCCCCTCCCCAATCCTCACTGACCTGGACATCCTCCAGTGTGACTGTGTCCCCTTTAAACGTAAGAAAGCGCCAGACGGAGGTGCTGCTGAGGGTAACCATGAAGGAATCACTTGCTTAGATCAGCCCCAGAGGGAGCTGAGCATCGGTCAAGGGATGTGGTGGGCAAGAGGCACTCTTTTCCAGAACTTTCCGTAGATATATGCTTACGTCACTTGGCCAGAGTATGAGATGCTGCCCATTTCAGGCCAACTCTGGCTGGAAGGCTGGGGGGCTTCAGACGTTACCCCCACACACACACCGCAGACCGTGTAGAGGTGAGCACTGAGGCTGTAGGAGGGAAAGTTCTGAGCCTGAGCAACTCTGGCTCTTTCTTCTAAGCATCTATCCACAGAGGCTATGCTCCCCACCCTGTCTCTCTCCTGGGATATTTGCAAGGACAACAATAAAAAAGACCGTGAATGTGAAAGCGCTTTCTAGACAATGTGAGAAGCTGACCCCGTCAACGTAGAGCATAGTTCTCTCCGAACCATCATCCCCCCGCCACTCCCCTCTCCCCCACCAGCTGGCTTCTCCTGGTCATGGTCTTTCAACTCTAGCCAGGCAAAGTTGCAACTGAGTTTAGTAGTGAGTTCCTAAGAAAAATATTATTCAGGAAAGTCTCTGAAATGCTATTAGCTTAATCTGATTTGACTTATCAAATCAAGGTACATCTATCTGTCTCTCTTATGCTCCTCAACGGCGCCTAGCTCTGTGGCACCCAGGTATTCAGACCAATACATCACAGTATGATGGGAACAAGGGTGCCTGGTGGGTCAAGTGCACACACGGAGCCTACCCACACGGCCTCTTGGGAACGCCGGCGAAGGAGTGGGGCCTGGCGCAGAACCATGTCTTGTGGCTTGCATGGCGTTTCTGGAAGCCTGCTGACCACAGTGATGAGGAGAATAACATCAACTCAAATGAATTAGGTGGAAGCTACTTGAAATGATTGATCACAGCACCTAATATTATCATAGCGTGAGGGGCCTTTCTGCCAAAATCAGAATTCTAATTCAAGTTTAAACTAGTGTTGGTCCTCTTCAGGTTCAAATTGGGGCCACTTTGGTCATCACCTAAGACAAAGGAGGGGACACTACGTAGGTATCCAGAGACAAAGAAAAGAGAAGTGCTCCGGAAGTCAGGAGGCTTAACTCTGTGTGACCCTCTTGTAGTCATGGTATTTCCGATAAAGCGAGCATTGCTTTGTATTGATATCTCATTTAACTCTTATTAACAAGTAGATGGTTTTATTGTTCCCTTTCTTCGGGAGGGAGAGCCTTAGAAAATGCAGACAAGCGTCCATGGTCAAGCAGCTGGCATTAGAACCCTGGATATGGTACAGGCCCTTCCTGTTAAAACACAACTCTTCGTTGCTGACCCTGGTGCAGCAAGCTGTACATTAAGGTTCCAGAGCTTTACCTAATTTCACACCTAATTTCTACCTGTCTGCATTAGTCATGGTTCTCCAGAGGGATGAACCAACAGGATATGTATATATATGAATATATACAGATTCTCTATTATCTATCTATCTATCTATCTATCCATCTATAGATTTCAAAGAATTAGCTCAAGCAGTACTGGAGGCTTAAAAGTCCCAAATCTGGGGCACCTGGGTGGCTCAGTCTGTTGAGCGTCCGACTTCGGCTCAGGTCATGATCTCACGGTCCGTGAGTTCGAGCCCCGCGTCGGGCTCTGTGCTGACTGCTTGCTTCAGATTCTGGGTCTCCTTCTCTCTCTGCCCCTCCCCCGCTCATGCTTTGTCTCACTCTGTTTCTCAAAAATAAATAAATGTAAAAAATAATTTTTTAATAAAATTTTTAAAAAGTCCCAAATCTGATGGCCTCGGCCAGCAGGCTAGAGACTCAGGGCAGAGTTGCCGGGTCCAAAGGCTGACTGCAGGTAGAATTCCTTTGGCTGAAGGGAGATCAGTCCTTTTCTACTAAGGCCTTCAACTGATTAGCTAAGACCCATCCGTATTATGGAGAGTCATCTGTTTTGCTTTAAAGTCTACTGATTTGAAAATGGAGACTTTTTTTAATATAAACCAACTTTTTAAAAATATAAACCAACCTTTTTTTTAACTTTTAGAGAGAGAGAGAGAGAGAGAGAGCGCGCACATGAGTGGGGGAAGGGGGCAGAGGGAGACAGAGAGAATATCTTAAGCAGTCTCCATGCTCAGCAAGAACCCGGAGGCGGGGCTCAATCCCAAAACGCTAGGACCATGACCCGAGCCGAAATCAAGAGTCGGACCCTCAACAAACTGAGCCACCCAGGTGCCCCTAGACCAACTTTACTGACGTATCATTGACATATTAAAAGACACCTATTTTAAGGATACTCTTTGTTGAGTTTTGACAAGTGTGTACGACCACCCTGATCAAGAACTTTTCTGTCCCCTCCGAGCGTACCCCCAGCATCAGTAAATCACTGTTGCAGTTTCTGTTACCACAGATCCGTTTGTCTTCTCTAGAATTTCGTATCACTGGCATTCTACAGTCGATAATCTTTTGCATCTGGTATCTTTCATTTACCGTAATGCTTTTGAGATTTAGACACACGGTTGCATGTATCGGATGTTCGTCTCTCCTGACAAATAGTCTTTCATTTGTGGCTGTCTTTCCATTTGTTTCCTTATTCCTCAGCTGACGGATATTTGGATTGTTTCCAACGGGGCGGGGTGGGGGGTTGTTTTGTTTTGTTTTGCTCGGTTCTTTGTTTTTTTAACTATAATTATCAAAGCTGCTGTGAACACTTACATCTTTGTGTAGCAGGCATATGTTCTCATGTCTCTGGGCTAAGTACCTGGGAGTGGAATTGCTTGGTCGTATGGTAACTAGGTAAGCATGTGTTTAAGGTTCTAAAAAACCGCCCACCATCATCTCCTGGTACAGAAGCCAATCCTCCCCATTTAAGTGATCCATCAAGTTATTCCTCTATGTTTGGAGGGCCTCTAATTCTACTTTATCTACTGCCCAGAAATAAATGCCTGCCAGACCTTTATTCCCATGAACATTCAGACTTCTTCATGGATGTTTGCCCCTGCAAAGGGATGGCTTTCCAGAAGCCATTTCTACAGATTTGTAATTTAAGTTCCTTCGAAAAACTCTACTGGAAGTGAACTATTGTGAACAGGCACGTCTTAGCGCCCTACTGACTCCCATTTTAGCTACAGCACGTCAGCTACTCAGATCAAGGCACTGCAGGAATCCGGTTGTTTGGCTGAAGGGAAGAGAGGAGACGAGGAGGCTGTTGTAGATCCATTGAGTTGCTTACCAATGGCCATTTCCTTCTGTCTTGCTATCCCCAGCCTCCCGTGATGGAGCGTGGCCACTTCAACTCAATCATGGCAGTCCTGCTTCCTACTTTCCTAGTCTCTCCGGGGGCAGGAGTGGCTGTGTAACCTATTTTGGCCACTGGGACTTACGTGGAAGTCAGCTTGTGGCTGTAGGAAGTCTTCTGCCATCATGAGAAAGGGAATGGATACGGATAGCACCAACCTTCCACCTTCTTCTTGCCTCGTTCCACCCAGTTCTACCAGCCATCTTGCAACCATGGCAGGAAGGCCCGGAAAGACACAGAGATGTCAGCCCCGACATTGCTGAAATGGGACATCATCGCTAGCATCTGTCCACCTCCATTTCCTTGTCACATGTGACGAATAAACCCTTATCTGTTTAAGCCACTGTTAATAAGGTTTTTCCGACCGCCAAACAAATCCCTCGGCAATACAGCCAGATTCTGAAAAACGACATAGGAGCATATCAAAGGCAAATGTCATGTCTCTTTGACCACGGCCAACAAATAGAATTTACCTACAACTAGGATCACATTCTTTTCTCAAATTTACTAGGAGTCTTCTAGGTTTTCTCACTGATTTCCTCCTGGTGCAGTTTGTTCCCCAAGGAATATGGGTTGTTAATCCCTTCCTCCCCATTTACATGTGACTTTGGCCAAAGCACTTATCTGCTCAGCATCTGTTTTCTCTTTTGTAAGCGTTGTTATGAGCATTAAAAAAACAAAAACAGGGTGGCTCAGTCTGTTAAGCGTCCGACTTCAGCTCAGGTCATGATCTCACGGTCCGTGAGTTCGAGCCCCGCGTCGGGCTCTGGGCTGATGGCTCAGAGCCTGGAGCCTGCTTCAGATTCTGTGTCTCCCTCTCTCTCTGCCCCTCCCCCATTCATGCTTTGTCTCTCTCTGTCCCAGAAATAAATAAACGTTAAAAAAAATTTAAAAAAAAAACAACAGGGGCGCCTGGGTGGCGCAGTCGGTTAAGCGTCCGACTTCAGCTCAGGTCATGATCTCACGGTCTGTGAGTTCGAGCCCCGTGTCAGGCTCTGGGTTGATGGCTCGGAGCCTGGAGCCTGTTTCCGATTCTGTGTCTCCCTCTCACTCTGCCCCTCCTCCGTTCATGCTCTGTCTCTCTCTGTCCCAAAAATAAATAAACGTTGAAAAAAAAAAAAACAACAAAATTCTTAAAAAAAAAAGAAAAAACAAAAACAAAAACAAAAACAAGCCAACTAAAAAAAAAACCCGACTTAAGTATTTTATTTTATTTTATTTTATTTTATTTTATTTTATGAAGCTTAATTAACATGCAGTGTTACAGGTGTACAACAGGTTCAGGGGTACAATGTAATGATTGAACAATTCTATACATTTCTCCGTGCTCATCAAGATAAGTGTCCTCTACGACTTAAGCATTTTAAAGTGCTTTTTAGATTATTCAGCTATCAGGAAAAGAGAAATCTTTTCCGTTATGCCAATCTTTAGCTTCCTGTCTCGTATGTTCTCCCGAGTGCTCTTTTCTTCAGTATGCCTGTGTTAAAGCACGTGTCAAAGTAGCAAATAGATGTTCACCAGCCTTTGTTACAGATTTTTGTAAAGCTAAATCAAGCTCTTCCAACGGAGTCTGGGCTATCTGTAGGGACTCAGGAGGTGGTGGCATTGATGATGGCGATGATGGAGACAGAGTGATGGTTTGAAAGCACCGGATCCCCTTGTAGCCAGATGAGGGTCTGGACGTCACCAGAGTTCCATTTGCCTTTAGGAAAACTCTGCACCCCTGAGTGTGGATTGCGGGGACAGCAGGTTTGTATCTGCCGTTCCCACGTCCTCTGCTGCAAAATCTCCTTAAAACACGATACACTAGGGGTGCCCGGGTGGCTCAGTAGGTTAAGCGTCCACCTTCTGCTCAGGTCATGATCTCGCGGTTTGTGAGTTCGAGCCCCGCGTCCAGGTCTGTGCTGACAGCTCGGAGCCTGGAGCCTGCTTCGGATTCTGTGTCTCCCTCTCTCTCTGCCCCTCCCCCATCTCTCTCTCTCTCTGTCTCTCAAAACACAAACAAACCACAATATGCTGTTATGAAGCCAGCCTTCCAAGGTACCTTGGAGGAAAGCCAAGTGTCCCTTCAGCTTGTCCAGCATCGCCCCGACCCCTCCCTCCCGGGCGCTGATTACTCAGACGGTCAAATGTGATCAGACCCCACGGTGACATGCTTTCCCTTTTCTCGTGCGCCGCCGTCTTATTTAGCTCCGACCAGCGTTCTCAAATGTCCAGTTCCTCTGGTAATTTTGACTTGAATGTATCTTTTGTACTTGCCATGAGTGTCACTCATTTTGCATTATCTGCAAATTTAATCTAAATTGAAAGTCAGATTTCCTTTCTCCTCCTGGTTGTTAATGAGCCCGGTGTATTGGATGATACAGCTTCCTGTACGGAGGCGAATGGGACCCTTGACTCTTCAGTCACATTCAGATCTAATTTAAGATGCCACTGATTGTTACTTGCCCTGACCATTTGTCAGCAGAGCTCAAGACCACGTTCCGTCAAAACTTCCAGGCTCTCCTTCTTTAATTGCTCGATGAATTGCCTGGGTCAGAGGTTTCCTATCAAATAAATATTGAAATGATTTCCACTGAATTCCCCTGCGGGGTTTCAAGGCCGTAATTGTGTTCAGAAATGGCGGTGCCGGTATTAGAGAGAATGAGTTGAGGCTTTTGAATCTGCCTAGCTTGTTGCTCATTCGATTCTCTTTCACCATGTGTGGACAGATCAATTTTCTTATTAAATGTCTTAAATTCTTACCTGGAACAGCAGGCAGTGCGTGAGAACATTCATTTCCTGAGTCATCATGTTGATGAATATTCCTCTGCTTCTGGAGTTTGGAACCCTACCAGGTGCCAAGATTCCTGTTCTCCTCACAGTGGGTGCAGTGGCTTTGAGTACCCCCCAAAAGCCTGAAGTGTCCCCCACTTCCGTTTAAGCACCAGAGCTTAATTACCCCCTCTACCTGCTTAGTAGCCAGGCGTTACGTCATCTTCTAAGCCAGTGGTTCCGGACCTTGGCCAATTTTGCCCCCCCACCCCCATCTCCAGCTTCCATCCCCCCACCCCGAGATATTTGGCGATGTCTAGAGACTCTTTTAGATGTCACAGCTCAGAGGTAGGGGGCGGGGGGTGGGCAGTGTTACCGTCATCACCTCCTACCGGAGGCCAGGGGTGTGGCTAATTATCTGAAATGCATAGAAAAGTCCACAGCAAAGAATTTTCTGGCCCCAAACGTCAATGGTGCTGAAGCTGAGAAACCTTGTGCTATCTAGGCTATTCTCAAAGTTGGCCCTCTCTTTCACCATCACCACCACCCACCTGACTGAGGAGTAAAGAGACCTCCTCCCCACTGGCTAGTCCCTTACCTGACTGGACCACGGCCCCTCATCGTTCAGTTTAGGTGAGGGTGGGGATTAAATTAGAGATAGTGTATTTCTAAATCCCATTTCAGATTCTTTCCTTTATTCCTCCTTCCCTCCCCCTCTCCTTCCTTAAAAAAAAATTTTTTTTTAACATTTATTTATTTTCGAGAAACAGAGAGACACAGAGCATGAGCAGGGGAGGGGCAGAGAGAGAGAGAGGGAGACATAGAATCCAAAGCGGGCTCCAGGCTCTGAGCCATCAGCACAGAGCCCGATGCAGGGCTCGAACCCACAAACCGTGAGATCATGACCTGAGCTGAAGTCGGACGCTTAACCGACTGAGCCCCCCAGGCGCCCCTCCTTTCTTCCTTTTGTGAACAAATATTTACTGGGTACCATCCATGGGCCCAGCGCTTTCTTAGACACTGTAGACAGATAGTTAACAAAAGAGACAAAACCCCTGTCCATTGGGAGCTGATGTTCTAGCTGGAGAGTCAGATCCTAGAGGTGACACTTCAGAGACCAGTAGGTTCTATGGAGAAAAGAAGGGAGGGTTCTGTGCTCTGTTCAATGACCACCCCTGTTTCAGGGGCCTGACACCCAGTTTTGGGGGAATAAGGCTGAACATTTTACTACAGAGATGTGTGTTGTTGCTATCATTGTAGTAAGGCCATTTTTCGATGACGTGTACCAAGACCACCTTCCATGGAGAGAAAACTGTCTAGAATGAACAGGGAATTTAAGCTGTACCTCGCATGCGTGCTCTCGTGCTTTTTGTCTCAGCCGTGCAAAAGCTTACCGAGACAGGGGACCCTGAGTTTGACAGCCGGGTTTGCTACTCGCCAGCTGTGTGACCTTGATCAAATTTCATAATCTTCCTGAGGGTTCGATTCCAAGAAAATAATGGCACCTACCTCACAAGGATTGCTCTGAGGGTTTCGCGAGATGCAGTATATTGAGAGCTGAGCACATTTCCCAGCACTTTGCAAAGTACTCAGGAAAGGAGCTTTTCCAATGTTCACACGGGGGGAGGAAAACTTTTGCACATTTCAGTTGGCTTTTGCATAGTGAGCCCTCACTACCTTCTTCTTCCTCCGCGGTTTACTGGGAGGCAGAGATTCAGTAGATACCATTTGGGTAATTCCCAAGGCCTCCTTCCTCTGTGGTCATGGCTTCCTGTTGGACCGTTCCCCCCCCTCACCAGTGGTGTCAAAGAGACACAGAGGCAGACAGCTGCCAAAGGGAGTGCAGTAGGGGAGAGCCCTCGGTATAGAACTGAAATAGAAGGTGGGAGAATGTTTACGCTTGATCTTAGCCAAAAGCCCGAGAAACAAGCGGGAGAGTTTTTCAACACTGGGTTGTGCTAAAGGAGAAATACTGAAGGACATGCTCGCGGGGGTCAGGGTGCTCAGGCCATCCGTGTTTGCTATTGGGTGTTTATCCAGTGGAGAAACACGCTTCTCGCTTCTCGTATCTTTACGACCGGAGATAGTTTGCAAGTTGGAAGGCGCCCACCAAAGTTGGGCTCCTACTCTCCCGCAAGACTGGGAGTCAAGGAAGGGGTAGCCCCGGACGCCTGGATTTCGTGGAGGTGACTCCCAGATCCTGGAGGACACATTTCCGGGTGGCAGAAAACTTACATCTCAAAGGGGCAGAGAAGGGATTTATAATTGCAATGTTTCTAAGGTAACTGCTCCCAGAGAAGAAATGCCGGGGACCTATGGTCATGTGTTAGAGGGAACAAATAGTAAATTCTTTTGACAGCGTTGAGCTTTCTTAGATTGGCATTTTAAGAGAACTAGGGTCATCCTAGGGACATGGTTAGGGACTGATAGAAAGCTCCCAGAGTGTGGTCACGCCTCGAAGTGGGGGGAGGGGAGCAGGGGCTGGAGAGAGTCCTTTGTGCCGCGAATTTTGCGCTTTTCAATGGGACTGGCTTTCCCCAGGACCAAGGCCTCCGTCACCTCGGAGCAGCTCAGTGTCTCCAGGTCCCGGATAAATATCTTCACCCTTCGTTAATCCTCAGTCCACTGAGTCTGTGGCAGGAGCAATTGTCTGTTAATAGATGGCCTCTAGTTCAGAGGGAATGTTTTTAAAAGTCTGTTTAAGCGAAACATTTAAAAAAAAAAAAAGGGGGGGGGTTGAACGCCTGGGTGGCTCAGTCAGCTAAGCGTTTGACTTCGGCTCAGGTCACGGTCTCACGGTTCATGAGTTCGAGCCCCGTGTCGGGCTCTGTGCTGACAGCTCGGAGCCTGGAGCCCGCTTCGGATTCTGTGTCTCCCTCTCTCTCTGCCCCTCCCCCGTTCATGCTCTGTCTCTGTCTCAAAAATAAATAAACATTAAAAAAAAAAAAAAAAGAAAAGTCTGTTTAAACATTCTTACAAAGAATGTAAAACAGTCTGGAAGCTCACATAGTAACCATTTCAATCCCCCTTCCTTCCAAGTCTAGCTGCCCGGAGTTGCTCGTTACTAATAGTGTGATACTTTGTCTGAAAGCCTGTTGTGTGTTTAGGAGGCTGGCACTTCCATTATCCCCATTTTGCAGACGAGGAGACCAAGGCCTCCTTCTCACGCCCGGGGTGACCGGCTGGTAAATAATGGAGCTGGGATTCGAGCCCGGGCAGTCTGCCTGCAGAGTGTATACTCTCACCCACCATGGTACACGTCCACGTATTCTCCTTTCTCAGGGATCACATTCTATTCCGAAGCTTGCTTTATTCCCTAGTCAGTATGCCGAAGGTTTTTTCTCTGTCTTCTCCTTTTGCAGGACTATTGCCCCTGCGTGTGAACAGACTGTCACTTATTTAACCTACTGCCACTTGGTGGTTATTTACGTGACCGCCTTGGTGTCGCAAACACCACTGTGACAAACATCCGAGAGCATGATCTTCGTCGGCATTGATGAACATTTCTGCGGGGCCCCGTCCTGACAGTGAAACTGAGGATTTTCTGGTCATTTCCCAAATCCCAGAACCCGCCCGTATATAGCGCTGTGTCACTGGGACCTGGGACTGCCTCACTGGCTTCACTTCTACCTGAAATAATTGGGCCTGTCACCATTTAAGGACTTCTCAGGGACAACAGCTCGTTGCTGACCATCAGGAAATTAGCGTGCTGGGTCCAGGGTGCCTGGGGAGGCTCTCTGGAATGCCTGCTTGTCCTGATTTTGAATTGAAATTAACTGTTAATCCTGATGAATGGAGTGGGGGTTATAGACCCAGCTTCAGCTTGGCTGGAGGGGCTCCCAGGCACCTTCTATAATTTTTGAATCGAGGCGTGAATGTAATCACAACTCAGGCTCTAAGTCTCCTTGGTGTTGAGCTTTCATTCTTCATCTGAGGCTTACATATCCTAAAGAAGCGGGTTGAATTCACAGTAGAGTTGGTTCATGAGGAAATTCTTTAATTGGAGCCAAAAAAATTCACGACCTCTTAACTTTCCTATAGTCTGAAGAAACCAGATAAACCAGTTTCGGTTGAATTAAGAGTATGAATATCAAGGAATATGTCCCCCCGAGGTTGAAGGAAGATGCTTGACTGTTTTTGTTTTTGTTTTTTCCAACCTCAGGCAAAATGATCCAGGAGTGAGCTTGGGGACATCGATGGCTTTCATGCTGGCAATTTCATTGCTTTGCCATTAAAGTGGTATGTAGGGAGATGACAAAACCAAAACATGAAAACTGCCACGTGTTTGTCGTCATTCAACTTACAACATCGTAGCTACAGTGACTTCCAAAGGACGGGGATGATACGAACGGAATATGCGTTAACGGACACAGTTGTCTACACCCGCTTGATGCAATGGAGGGAAAGAGCCACAAAATAGAGTCAGACAACACACCAGGTCAAAGTCTTTTTTTTTTTTTTCCTTGTGTAGACTTACTGTCTGATTTCCCAGAAGTTCGTGATCTTTATGGAGAGTTGATTGATGTATATATTAACATATAAATATGTATTATATATATCTATTAAGTTTATTTACTTATGTTGAGAGACAGTGCAAGTGGGGAAGAGGCAGAGAGAGAGAGGGAGAGAGAGAATCCCAAGCATTCTCTGCACTGTCAGCGCAGAGCCCAACGTGGGGCTCAGTCTCACGAACTGTGAGATCAGGACCTGAGCCGAAATCAAGAGTCAGATGCTTAACCGGCCGAGCCACCCAGGTGCCTCCTTATCGTTATTAGCTGTAGAATTTGTTCTCACTTTAAAGAGCCATCAGGAAACCTTCCACTGCACCTGGCCCTTCCCCACCTCCACCTCCCTTGACGCAAGTGCCACCTTTCCACCTGACAACACCCCTGCCCCATCCTGCGTGCTCCCCGAGCGTGTCCTGTCCTTGCGTTTTCTGAGGTGGTACCTCGGCCCAGGGGGAACCCTGCTTTGACCTTCCTGCCCCTTCTACTCTCTCAGCTCCTTCCCCGCCCCCCAGGAAACCAGTGCGTCTCCCCCGTACTCCCAGGAACCTGACTCTGAGCTGCCCCTTGCCAGGATCTTCGCTAGGTTCAGCTGGGACGGACGTGTCCCCAGCACCCTGAGACACAAGCAACTTCATCCGGGGGCAGGTCTCCCCACCATTGTTCAGACTCCCCCTTATTCTTGCTGTTCTGCCCGCAGGAATGCTCTTTCCATGTGCTCCGGTGGTACTGACCCTACTCTCCAAGGCTCAGCCAGAAATGCCACTCATCCTGGTGGCCTCCCGCTGTCCCAGCCACAGGGCCCCTGCTCCCAACGCAGGGGGCGAGAGTCCACCGCACCTTCCCAGTTCAACCTGCTGGTCTCCGTGTTCGGCTGGTACTTGACTTCCCCGCTCTGACTGCATATGGCTTGAGGCCAGAGATCAAGTCTCAACCTGGGCTCTGTTTAATTAGCAGTTGGCCTGGGAGTGAGTTTCCTTGACCCAAGTGAAATATCCACGGAGAAGACTGGAAGCCGAGCCACCTGCTTCTGTGACTGACAACACGAAGATCCCTCACCGAGTGGCTCATGGGATCCAGACGTACCTCTGGGCAGGGTGGGGAGCCCCACGCGTCTCTGCCCTCTGTTGCCAGCCGTGGTCGTCTTTGCTAACTTCCCTTCTTCTTCTCCCCCTTTGAGCCCCTCGGTATCTTCTGACGCTCTCTTTGCTTGTCCTCTTATATAAATAGAGATCCTGTCATGTACCTGTCGATCAACGGACCTTTGCCAGTCAGTGGCACGGGCCGGCTGCCAACAATTGCTATGTGTCGGTGGCTGACCAATATGACCGCACCGAAAAGCGCATTGGCTCCTTTAACCCCTACAGGAATCCCGTAAGGAAGGTGTACATTGGGGTCCCCCATCGGAGAAGATGAGGCTTCTCCGGTGTCAGGGAGTGACAGCGGTCACCTAGGAAGCGAACGGCCGAGCTGGGATGGATTCCAGGCCTCGCTGCAACCCAAAGCCTGTGCTTCTAAACCCCACGTGGGCTGTCCCTGCCGTGGCACCTGCTGTGTCTCAGGCCTTCTCGCAAATTATAGTGTAAAGGTGTTTGTCTCTGCCGCAGACGTTTGAGGCGGTGGCCAAAAGAGACATTGCCTTTTCACGGGGAAGGAGAGGGGGGCATCGAGGGGTTTCTGAAATTGTTACCGGCTGAGGTATGTGGGGCGCCTCAAACTCCCACGCGTTGCCAAGCCCTCTTACAGACAGGCCCCTGACCCACCAGGAAGTGGTTACTAGCTGTCTGCAGCTAGTAACGCCTCGTCCTGGGGTTATGGGGGGGGCCTATGTCCTTCTCCATGGTCTCTCAGCACCTGTGGCCCCCATGCCACCTCTACTCCCTACTCACTGCCACACCCCTCCGTTCAAACTCCCCCAGCAGCTGGTTCCGAAATCAGGCCCCTCTCTCATCTCCGACCCAAACCTCCCTCCCAACGGCCCCCAAGACCCCCGGGTGTCGGAGGCGCCCCTGCACGTGTGTGATCCCACATCTACCGGCTATTCCTGTGGTTCCCAGCAGACGAACACAAACACGCTGCCCGCCCCGCTCCCTCTCTGCCTCCCATCCTATTTCTTCCATCGCCCAGGACATTTCTCAGAGGGCAGGCCGCCCTGACAGCACAGCCGGCTCATCAGCCAAAGCTCGCTGGCCTTCCTCCTGGATCCCACAGCGACACGCAGAGACTACGGCTCAATAAATGCCTCCTCGAGGCGGGATGAACTACAGCTCAGGGCAAAGCCGGTCTCTGTTTGCTACTGGCTGCGAGGATATAAAACCTGCACACACACAGCCCTGAAGGCCAAAGAAGAGAAACCCACAAGAAACACACGTGTTTACGCCCCTGGCCAGCTACAAGCACAATAGGTTGTCATCGCGTCCCCGATGCATCCCGTCCCAGGCTTGGTGGGGGCTGGCGTCAGCCCTGAGCTCTTTTGGCGGCCACATCTGGGAAAGCCCCTCCTCTGGTGGCCACCTCCAGAGGGTGGGTTTCTGGGTATTGATTGCCAGGCTTGCAGCTTAAGAACACCCGTTCTTTCCTTGTCTATAAACACCATCTGTTGGGGAGAAATGGTACCAGGAAAAGGAGAGTGGGCTAAGCAGTTAGAGAAAGGCGGCTGTGGGTATGAGGGGGTCTACTGCCCTTACCCGGAGGCTCCAGAAGGAGGGGCCCGGGGTGGGATTTTTCTAGACCAGAATCCCACAATGGGGCAAAGGTGGAGGAAAGCAGTGACATTGAATGACCTTCACTGGGACGTTGAGCAGGTCTGCAATAAATTAGAATGATTTCATGTTAGGATGAGACGGGCTGGGGGGGGGGGTGTCTCCACCTGTGTCTCCTTCCCCCAAACCCATCAGTTTCGCCCCTCCCCCACTGCATAGAGGGACTATGTGCCCAGGGGACCGGTCCTCATGCTCTACCTCCCACCACACACCCGAAGCTGGCCCAGGGATGGTGTCACGGTGGCATCCGAACACACATTGATGTCCCTCTTCTGCAATCATGTTTCCTCCGGGCGCTGTGCTTGGAACCCACACCCTCGGGCTCAGTCCTTAGCCTTGTGTTCTCCCCCCCGTGGCCTCAACCCGTCTATGACCAAAACGGGGGCTTCTCAAGGGTGCTTGTCCCCTGGTGCTACCGGGGGTCGCTACTGCACCGGATGACACGGTGATCGTTCCAAAGGCCCTCCCAGGCTGGAGCTCAGGGTTGGGCTCAGTGGGGCGGAAGAAAGTGGGAGGTTCGCTAGGAGCGACGGAAACTCAATTGTCGCAGTAGTATCTGTAAAACAGACAGAGATTTGGGGGGGACTGCTTGCTAACAGAACCACGCTCTCTCCTACTGTCACGTAGCTGCTAGAGAAGCGAAGACCATTTTGGGCCGTGTATGGACAATTGTAATACTTGAATCCAGATTAACTAGGGTGGGACCAGTTCTTAATGCTGCTGAGATCCTGGATCATGGAGACGCATCTTGGCACCACGCAAAAACTCACCTTGAATGTGAACGTGTGGGTTTGCCATCCCAAATCTGCTACTCAAGGGTTGGTCGATGTCTTTGTGCCACCCATCTTGCTGAGCCTGTTTCCTGACCCACAGCACGTGAGTTTTGATGCCTTTCTTGCATATTCAAAGGGCCGGAGAGACGACCGAGTAAGCTAAAACATCACAAAGGGCCATGAGATCGTGTCGTATCTGGTTCTTGGTATCGCATCTCAGGAGCTTCATGTTAGAGCAGGAGAAGGCGGGGAGGGCTGCAGTGTCCTCTGAGGGCCCCACGTCTCACAAACAGCCTGGTTAGTGAGCTTTGCTCCTTTTTTTTTTTGCCTTGTGGTCTTAGGCCAACTTACTTAAATTCCCTGAGCCTCAGTTTCCCTATCTGTGATGTGGATAATCACGGGGAATTTGAAGAGTCTATACAACCCTGGATATAAACCACTTAGCATATAAAACAGGTATTCAAGAATTGCCAGAGTCTTTGCTTTCTGAAGGAATTGAGGGTGCATTACCAGGAGGAGGGAAATCTGAAGAGGGACCGGATTGTTGTTTTCAAACATTTGAAGGGTTGTCATGAGGACGCGAGTAAACTTTTTATGTGTTGTTTTGGAGGCTAAAGCAGTGGGGTGAGAGTCACACGGGCTTCTGTTCAATAGGGGTTGAGCACTTTCTATGCTGTTCCACGGAACACTCTGCTCCAGGAAACAGTATCAGTCACCATTAGGTATAAAAAGCAAGGCTTGATTCACTACCTGTCAGGGACGTTGTAAAACACCCCGCTGCCATGGGAGAGAGCGGATGAACGGGAGTTTCCTTTCTACCTTAAAATTCTATGATCCGTAACGTTATGTTCCTGTAACTCCCCTCCTATATGTTTTCACTCACAGAGATAAAACTTATAAAAAGCCATCCCTTAGAAGGTTACGAACAGCTACTTCCACGTACATGTGGCTTTAGAAAGCAAACTCCCTCAGCTCTACGTATAGGAGGATTGCCAGAGTCATCGGGGGACCTTCTTCTGTCACCTTCTCTATGGCAAGAATGACAGCCCTGATGTCTCTGATGAAAATCTGAAGAGCAGACCAAGAGCCAATGGCCACAATCAGACTCTGCCATTAAAAATCTGGAGTAAACTCAACCTGGGCAAACCGTGATCTAGGCAAAAGTATATTTTAGCCCTCTCACCCTCAGTGTTGTAATTTACTTTTGTAAACACATAGAAATGTACAGAACAAGATAAAATACACTTTATGTATATATCAGACAGATTTGCCATACTTATGCCATATTTGCTTTAGATCATTTAAAAAAAAAATAGCATTGATCCCTCTGAAGATTACTTTGGACTCCTTTCCAGCCCCATCTCCTTTTTTCTATCCCTAGAAGTATCGACTATCCTAAAATAGAAACCACAGCCATGCATGTTTCCCTCCGTTTTCATTACGTATGTATGTATCTATAAGCAATGCGTATGTATTCCTGTTCCACTTCTGTGTAAGAAAGTGCCCTAAAACATAGAGGCTTAAAAGGACAATAGTCACTTATTTTCTCAAAATAAATTCCATGGGTTGGGAATTCAAGAATAGCTTGATTTGGCCATTTTGGCGTGGGGTCTCTCTTAAAGTTGTAATCAGATGTTGGCTGGGGCTGAGATCATTTGGGGGCCGGAGGTTGAGGCTACAGGGTCCACTCCCCAGGTGGCTCGCTCACAGAATGAGAACGTTGTTAGTCGTTGGCAGAAAACTTCAGTTTGTCTTTATAGGACCTCTCCACATGGCTACTTGAGTGTCTTTATGGATGGGAGCTGGCTTCCCCAGACCAAGTGATGAAAGAAAGAGAGGGAGATGAAGGCACAGAGAGGGAAAGAGAGAAATTATATTCATTTTTCCCTTAAAGTCTAATAACATTATTTCCATTGTCCTCCGTTGGCCAGGGCAGCTCCATGACTCAAGGGAGGAAACAGGAGACCCCAGTGCTTGGTAAGATTAGTTCTGTTGCAGTGTGCTTAGGTGGGAATGTTGGACTGGATTTGTCATGTGAAATCTGCACCCCCACTCACCCGCAACTACTTTCCACAGAATGTCCAGAAGACCCTCTCAGCTGAGGCTTTGAGAAATACATAAGTGAGGGAGGAATCTGAACCCTTGAAAAGTATGTGGTTGGTCTCCTTGTAGAATAGGTTATGGAAGCACTGGAAAACACCATTGAGTTGGGTTCTGCGACCTCAAGGGCGATAAAGGAACCGTAGAGTAGCAGCAAGGAGGTGGCTGCCTTTAACTACCAAAGTGGGCACATCTGTAAAGGGCAGCAGGGATGTACCAGTGATAAGAATGCCTTGGACTTGAAAGAGCTTTAGTGGTGGTGAATTGATCCTGGTATCTCTAGGAAGACAATAGCCCACTAGAGTATTGTCCTGGTTTATGTAACAAGAAAAACAAAAACAAAAACAAAAAAACCAAAAAACCTCTAGGTCTGATAGCCCAAAACCTGACTTGAGTAACCAGTCATGATCATTCACTGAATTTCCAGATATAAATCAACAACGAGACCCAGAGTCCTTAGCTGCAGGGAAGCTGTGTCTCCTTGAGGAAGTACATAAATATACACATTATAAATGTACATAAAAGTACCTATTATAAATGTACAAATAATTGATATACATGTTATAAATCTTCCTTAAAGCTTTCTGCAAAAGGATCTGAAACCACTTACTAGAGAGACGGTGCATTGGGGAAATGGAAGTATCTAGACTTAGATATTTTGGACCTTACTAGACCCTGACTCTGAATTGACCTTGATCCCTGGAGACCTAAATGTGACTGTTCTCACACATCAAAGTGAGGGCTTATAGTGGTCAAGTGAATGATTGGGTCTTAGCCCAAGTCTGACTCACAATGGAATTGATTGGTCTACAGACTCAGGTTATTTCCCCAGTTCTTAGATGTATATTTAGAATGGATGTACTTGGCCCCTTCAGAATCTCCAAATACTCTCTGACATGTAGAAGAAGGGTCATTATGGTAGGAAGGGCTAGGTAGAGGCCTATAAACTCTCCCCTCCCTACCAAGATAGGGGAAGCATAGAGAGCAAGGCCATCATCAAAAGATTGAAAGAAATGGGGGGGGGTATGATATTTATCACCATTTAACTCACCTGTTTGGCCTGTGCAGAAGTTGGGTAGGTCTTGGAGAAAGTCTATAGACTATTGTAAGTTAAAGCAGGTGGTAATTCCAATTACAGCCCCTCGCCCAGATGTAGTATCTTTACTTGAACAAATCAACAGAGCCCTGGGACCTGGCACACATCTGTTGACCTAGATAATGCCTTTTCCTCCTTACCAACGTGCAAGGACCATCGAAAGCAATTTGCTTCTACCTGGCAGAGCGAACAGCACACTCTTACGGTCTTGCTTCAGGACGTTGTCCGTTGCCCCCCGCCATAATATGGTCCAGACAGATCTTGGTCATTTTGACAGTCCATACAGTGTCCCTAGGATACCCACACTGACATGCTGATTGAATCTGATGAGGAAGAAGTAGGAAGTGGCTTAAGATGCCCTTATTAAAGGCCCACGCACATCAGAGGGTGAGGGTAAATCTCACGTGATTCAGGTGTCCCCCACTTAATTGATGATTCTGGGGGTTCGATGGCCTGGGACATGTCAAGCTTTTCCCTCTCTAGTAAGAGATTAATTGCTACACCTTGCATCTACTAGGAAAAAGGAGGCACGGTGTTTGATTAGCCTTTTGGATTTCAGAAGCAACATATACCACATATGAGTGTGTTACTTTGACCAACCCACAGAGTCTCCAGTTAGGCTGCTAGTTTTGAGTGGAGACCAGAGAAAAACTAACATTTTACAGCCTATTTGACTGTAATGCAGGCTCCCCTACCATATATATATATATATATATATGTTGACCATATATATAATATGTTGACCTATCAATAATCCAAGAATTCTGAAACAGCCAACTGAAGCCTATCACATTGTTGCAAATTCCAAGGGACAAAGTTAACGGAGTTTCAAGCAGGCTTCAAATATGATTTCATAATCTGCAATTTACTGCTATGCTCTGGCCTCTAATACTTTTTATTAACGGGCCATTTTCCTCCTGGTACAGGAATTTCACTCTCGTTCTTAATTATTTCTGCTTTAGTTGGGACTGTCAGTAGTTATTTCCTTGTGATTAGAGATGCAAATAGCCTCAGCCTTCCTCAGAAGTGGAATCGCCCCGGGGATCTCGCTGCCTTCCTGCTAATTCCTCTGCCGAGGCTTACAGAAGAGACTCAGAACTCACAGCTACATAAGCCAGTGTTTGGGGAAGAAATGACATCAAAGACACCCCCTTAGTGGCAGCTATCCTGGAGACGTGTGGGACAGGGGACCCTGCTTAATACTTGCTGTTAAATGACACCGCTGTGTCCCGAAGCTGGTTCTTCCGAGATGTTGAACGGAATATTCAGGCGAATTCTTGTATTCACATTCCCCCAACAAATGTATTTATTGAGCAGCCACTCTCAGCTCAAGATTTTTATATACTTGTTTCCTCCGACCTCTCCTGGAGCGCTAAGGAAACACATAGGAACTGGCACTTGGGGGAAAGACAGGTGATGATGGCAGGTGATCACAGCACAAGCAGGTCAACGTGAGCTCAGACGGTAGCCTTACATGGACAATCGCAGAGGGCACGGACAGGAGAGGGACTGTCCTTTCATGCTGCCTCGAGGTCATGGTTGGTTTTCTGTGGATAAGCTTCCCAGCCCGGCTACCTGGCTAGGAGAGGACACCCCCCCTCACCTGGGCTCTGGTCTCCGTGTAGCCTCAAGACCTTGCCTGAGTCAAATCAGTACAGTCACATCCTACCCTGCCCAAGCAAGGATCCCAGGTCCCCCTCGGGCCCCTTCCCTCACCTCTGAAGCCACATAACAAAGTTGGCCCAAATTTAAACTCCAGAAACTTCCAAGGAAGGGGTGGGAGGGAAGTAGCTTCCTATGGCCTTGCTCTGCCAAGAGGCCCAATGACTGGCACCAGCAGCCGGTGTGTGTGTGTTAGGAATGCACGATCTCAGGCCCCACCCCAGTCCTCTGACTCAGAATCCACGTTCTTTTTTTTT
>NW_024412397.1:17045299-17077780 GCF_014898765.1 Herpailurus yagouaroundi
CCCCCCCCCATCAACCCTCAGTTTATTCTCTAAAAATTTTTTTTTTCAACGTTTATTTATTTTTTTTGGGAGAGAGAGAGAGACAGAGCATGAACGGGGGAGGGGCAGAGAGAGAGGGGGACACAGAATCGGAAACAGGCTCCAGGCTCTGAGCCATCAGCCCAGAGCCTGACGCGGGGCTCGAACTCACGGACTGCGAGATCGTGACCTGGCTGAAGTCGGACGCTTAACCGACTACGCCACCCAGGCGCCCCTATTCTCAATTTTTAAGAGTCTCTTATGGTTTGCCTCCTTCCCTCTCTGTAACCCCCCCCCCTTTTCCTCCCCCCCGGTCTTCTGTTGAGTTTCTCAAGATCCACATATGAGTGAAAACATATGGTATCTGTCTTTCTCTGCCTGACTTATTTCACTTAGCCTAACACTCTCCAGTTCCATCCGCGTTGCTACAAATGGCCGGATTTCATTCTTTCTCATTGCCAAGTACTATTCCATTATATCTATAACCCACGCTTCTGCACTGCAAAGGAAACAATCAACAAAACTAAAGGGCAACCGACGGATTGGGAAAAGATATTTGCAAGTGACATATCGGACAAAGGGCGAGTAACCAGAATCTATAAAGAACTCACCACACTCCACACTTGAAAAACAAATAATCCAGTGAAGAGATGGGCAGAAGACACGAATAGACACTTTTCCACTGAATCCACAGTCTGACAAGACCCCCAGGTGATTCCTATGCACAGTCAAGGTTTGAAAGCTCCGGCTTAGGGCCACCCATGCAGGCGGGGAGCAAAGTGCCCACCCCCTCTCCTCCCCAAGTCCCTTGTATACACACCCCCTTCTCAGATGCTGAACTACTGTGGGCCTAGAGGGAGTTGGTCATAGTGCCCAAGGAGGCGAGTGAAGAAGCCGTTCTTCGGGAAAGGCATTTGCGCCATGGTAAAGGCCAGGTGGGTGGATCAGGTTCCAGAAGTTCTGGTGAATGGAGAGGATGCAGGGCTCCCTTGGCCTGGAAACCCCTTCTGGAAGAGGAACTCCTGACCTGCTTAATGGACATGCTTCCCACACAGGGGTGACAAAGCTGCTCTCACGTCCGTGAGGAACAGCCCTGCCCGCCCGGTTACAGTCATCTGGGCGCTTCACAAAATGCAATGTCTGGTCCCGCCTGCAAAAATGGGTGGGAAGGTTCGGGGAGGGTGTCACATGTCAGGGGAGGATGGGCAGAAACTCGGTGTGCCCAGGAGATTCGAATGGGTGGCCGGGCCTGAAAACCGCTGATGATGGGAAACTTAGAAAATGAAATACAGAAACTCGAGTTTCTAGACCTACCCCAGCGGCCTCCTCCCCGCCACTGGCCTCTTGCCGCCTCTAACTCCCCACGTGGCAAAAGCTGGAAATGGCAAGAGATGGGGAGGGAGAGGAGGGGGTTCCACAGCGCAATGGGGGCTCGAAGACTTGGGTCCTAGTAGCCTAGTCCTGGTTGCAAGTGAGAGGCATTCTGATGGGAAAACCCATCACGACCCTGGGGAGGGGATGGGTACAGTGTGGCTCTCCCTCCCAGACCTCCTTCCCATACTGGAGCTGGGAAGAATTACAGGTGGTGTCTGGAGCTCCATTCCCAAACTGGTTCTTAACTTCTCTTTTTATCTGGGACTATTTGTTTTTCAAATTTCCCCTTAAAGCCCTTGATCTTCACTTTATATCTTACTTGTCAGAGTGCCCATTGGGATTCTTACTTTGCAAGCTCCTATCAGTTGCTTGAATGAGACAAATTTGTTATTTTAAAAAATTTATTATTATTATTATTATTATCATCTTACCAATTTTGACCATAACTTTACACTGGCCAACCCATCAAAAACCACTTACAAGGGCACATGTTGTGAGGCGGGAGGTGGGGGAAGTGGGATGGTCTTTGCCAGTTGGGTCTACACCCACCGAAGGAGAAGTTGTGGGTGGGATCTTGGTGCAGGGCACTGGTTAACAATCCCTGCTGCTTAATCAAAGCAAATGTGATTCCACAGCCCTAGGGAATTCACACTCCTCAACACCCCCAATTTTTCTACCTCACCTATCAAGGCATCTGCAGTGACCCCATTTGTATTAACTCTCTGGATATAGAAGGCTCTCTTGTCTAAAAGTTCTACCTCCAGGATCTCAGTCTGGGAGGTAGTCTAGAAATGTCTAGGAGAGACCGTCCTCATGGGAAGAATACGGTCACACCCATCATCTATGAAGCATGGAGTCAAGAGATTCTTTGAACATAAAATTCAAAACTACAGAGGAGAACATTTTCCATGGGAATATTTATTCCACTTAGTTTCTGAACAGGCAAGACTATTTACAAGGACCTTTAAGGTAGCAGCTGACCTCACTCCTGACTTGCCAGAGGGCAAGTGACAAGTAAGCACTTGGAGAACCCCAACTTTCTACACTCATGTAAGGAAGCTCTTTTATGGGTCTTTGCTTGGCTTTAAAATGTTTCACCGTGGTTCATTCACTTTGCCATTAAAAATTGGAAAGTAGGAAATATAACACTGCAAGTATAAAAATGTGAAAAATGATCTTTTAAGGCTATTTTCCATTTTGGGTTCCCATGTTTACTTGAAAAGGCATCTGGCTTATGTACAATGCGTGACGCGGGACCATGAAGCATAGCTTTGCACTCATAGGAATTAAATTACCCAGCTTAAGGATGATTTGTTAACTTCGAGAGTGAATCACCAGGCTCCCTTTGGGTCTCTCATCCACTACGGAGCTCCAGTCGAATGCCCCCAGTGCTACCAGGTAGGAGCTCTAAATGGCAGCCTGATTCCGTTATGATGCGTTTTTTCCTTAGTGAGAAGTCAGAGTCAACCCATCTGCCTTTAAATCCACTGATCTAATCAAGAGCTCTTGAAATTGATAACCAAGAGGGAGGGGGAATATGTATGCAGCCACGGCAGATAAACCAGATGCTACGGAGGATATTAGGCATGTCACAGCAAAACAGAAAAATAACAAAGGAAGCTCCCAGTGTACCTCGGGGGGAAGAAGAGGCTCAGATATTTCTATACCAATGCACAAATCGGGACAAAAATTAACTTGAGATTTAAAAGATGGTAGGAATTCTTCATCGAGGGGGATGAGGAATGGAACTGACAAAGGAATACAGCAATGGAAGATTCTATGTTTTTTTCCAAATATAAATACCTAGTAAAAATCTTGCAGTGTGGGTATTGACAAACTGATTCCCAACTTTCTATGGAGAGGCAAAAATGACCCAGAAAAACCACTCAGTATTGAAGAAGAACAAAGTTGGAGGGCTGACACTGTCTGAGTTCAAGACCTACTATGAAGCTAGAGTAATTAAGACAGTGTTGTATTAGTAAAAGATTGGACAAATGGATCAACGGAACAGAGTGCAGAGCCTAGAAACAGACCCATGTAAATATCGTCAACTGGTCTTTGACAAATGAGCAAACGCAATACAATAGAGCAAAGACAGTCTCTTCAAAACAAATGGTGCTGGGGCACCTGGGTGTCTTGGTTAAGCGTCTGACTTCAGTTCAGGTCATGATCTCATGGTTCGTGAGTTCGAGCCCCTCAATGGGCTCTGCTGACAGCTCAGAGCCTGGAGCCTGCCTCGGATTCTGTGTCTCCCTTTCTCTCTGCCCCCTTCCCTGCTCGCGTTCTCTCTCTCTCTCTCTCAAAAATAAATAAACATTAAAAAAAAAGAAAGAAGAAATGGACCAAAGACCTTAACGAACTCCTCACCAGAGAAGATACACAGATGGGAAATAAGCATATGAAAGGTGTTCCATGTCATATGTCATTGGGGAAATGCAAAGTAAAACAACAATGAGAATCCACTTAACGATCATCAGAATGGCCCAGCTCTGGAACACTGACAACACCGAATGGTGGCAGGGATGAGGAACAACGGGGACTTTCATGTATCGCTGGTGAGAATGCAAAATTCTTCCCAAACTATACACACTCTTAGTATAAGACCCAGCAATCACACTCCTTGGTATTTACCCAGACCTGAAAACTTGTGTCCACACAAAACCTGTATATGCATGTTTACAACAACTTTGCTTATTGCCAAAACTTGGAGGCAAGCAAGATATTCTTTGGTAGGTAAATAAATACACCATACATCACTATATGGTGGTACATCCATACAATGAGATATTACTCTGTGATAAAAATAAATGAGTCATCAAGACAGATAAAGATACGGAGGAAACTTAAAAGGAAATGATTAAGTGAAAGAAACCAATCTGAAAAAGGCTACATGTTGTGTGATTCCAACCACATGACATTCTGGAAAAGGCAAAATCGTGGAAGCAATAAAAAAGATCACTCTGTGTGTGTGTGTGTGGGGGGGGTGCCTGGGTGGCTCAATTCGTTAAACATCAGACTCTTGATTTGAGCTCAGGTCATGATCTCATGGTCATGGGACTGAGCTCCGAATTGGGCTCGGTGTTGGGTGTGGAGCCTGCTTAAGATTCTCTCTCTCCCTCTCCTTCTGCCCCTCCCCCACTTGTTGGCACACGCTCTCTTTCAAAAAAAAAAAAATCAGTGGTTTCTAGGGGTTGGGGGGGGGGAACGATGAAGAGGCAGAGCACAGGGGATTTTTGGCAGTGAACTTAATCCGTATGGTATTATCATGACGGATGCATGTCATTATACATTTGTCCAAGCTCTTGAAACACACAACGCCGAGAGTAAACCCTGATGTAAACTATAGGCTTCGAGTGACAATGACGTGTTACTGTAGGCTCATCCATTGTTAACAAACGCCCTACTGTGCTGTAGACGTCCACGGCGGGAGGCTATGCGTTTGAGGGACAGGGACTATATGGGAACTCTGTACTTTCCACTCAAATTGCTGTAAACCTAACACTGCTCTAAAAAATGGAGTCCGTTAAAAGAAATTCCTGCTGTGTAGCGAAAGCTACACCCTGTGGAGAAAGCACGAAACCTGCCAAGAGGCTGCCGGTAGATGGCCTTGGGTGAGGACTGAGGGAAGCCTAGAGGAGACCCAACAGAGGCTGTGCCACAGAGGGCACGCGGAGGAGGCGTTCACGCCCACACTGTGTGGAACTGGCACAGAACGGGCACGGGGGTGAGATCAAAGGGGTTTCTGCTCTCCTCTTCTTCTGCTGCAAGTTCCCATGGCTAAAGCTGACGCTCCGAGGGAAGATCCCCCTGCCGTGGGGTCCGTTTGCAACAACATAGGGACGCAAATGAAAAATTCAGAGAAACTATAGCGAGAGTTCATGGCCAAAGATGATAGGAAAGAATGTTCCAGAAGGAGTGGGAGGCAATCAATCAATTCTCAGTATTCAAACCCCAGCGTTCTTGGAAAAGAGGGTAAAGTTCTGTTGGACTAAGACGAGCGTCTAATAAGAGCTTGCCCTGCCTTGACAGTCATTCTCAAGAGGAGGAAGTGGAGTCTGGGTTCGTTACAGACTACATATCCAGAAAGTGGAGGCAGGCCTTAACCCTCCATGTGATTGCAAATCCCTCCTCTCACCGCACCCCGCCTCACCCCGCACCAAGCCTCTTACTGGAAAGCCAGGGAACCTGCTGAATCCAGGGTGCAGTGGCTGGATGGCTGCCCTGAATTTCTGGGTGACACCTGTCCGTAGCCCCGGGGCCGGAGGCTGCTTCGGGGGAAGAGGTGCCCGAGCAGAAACCCAGAAACTGATGACCATTGCTGGCGGCATTAGCATCAGACTGGGAAAGGGGGGCCAGAGGGTGGCCCAGCCGTACGCTGCGTTTCTGGATTTTTCCATCATGCTATCTGAAAATGACTCCACGAAGGAAGACACGAACGATCACGCATCGTAATCACATTGCCTCCAGACCGATTTGTACCGATGCTTCCCAGCGGTTCTCCACCCCGGCCGCATACGCATCACCTGGGGAGTTTTTTAAAGCGGAGACGTCCAGGATCACTTCCCCTAATTTGAAGGTTCTCATACCCCGCTCCCTTAAAACGGTCAGACTTCCTCCACCTCAGTGCGAGGCTTCGTTTGCTCAGCCTTGCTGGGGACGGTGGCAGGCCCCAAATTTTTATAGAGCGGTTTAAAGCCCCCAGGCTGGTTACTGTGTGTGCGTGCGTGGCATCTGGATAAGACTGGAGCATTCATCGTCAAAGGAGAAAGAGCTGGGCTGAGGCCCATGGGCTGGGAAACCAGAGGTTCTCCCGCTAACTTTAAAAAAAAATTTTTTTTTTTTAATGTTTATTTTTGGGACAGAGAGAGACAGAGAATGAACGGGGCAGGGGCAGAGAGAGAGGGAGACACAGGATCGGAAGCAGGCTCCAGGCTCTGAGCCATCAGCCCAGAGCCCGATGCGGGGCTCGAACTCACGGACCACGAGATCGTGACCTGAGCTGAAGTCGGACGCTTAACCGACTGAGCCACCCAGGCGCCCCAAACTTTTTAAAAAACCGGAAGCCTGCTCCCATAGTGGAAACTTCCCAGTTTTTTTTTAAATTTTTTTTTTAACGTTTATTTATTTTTGAGACAGAGAGAGAGACAGAGCATGAACGGGGGAGGAGCAGAGAGAGAGGGAGACACAGAATCGGAAGCAGGCTCCAGGCTCTGAGCCATCTGCCCAGAGCCCGACGCGGGGCTCGAACTCACGGACCGCGAGATCGTGACCTGAGCCGAAGTCGGACGCTTCACCGACTGAGCCACCCAGGCGCCCCGAAACTTCCCAGTTTTTGATGGAAACCTCTAGTGCTTTGCACACATTAGAGCAAACACCATTTAACTCTGGAAGTCCTCTCGGAGCTGAGACCCGCGGGTCAAGGAACTTCAGTCCAACACGAACTCACGTCACTTGTGCTTCGTAAAGGCACCAACGGCATCGAAGGGGCCCCAAGGGCTGGTGCCTGCTAATGAACCACAACTGAATGGCACCGGTTGAGCCACGGTAGGGTTCTCGGCTGTCTTTGTAAAGTTTACTTCAGGATGTCAGGTACGTGCAAAGAATTAACGATAGGCTTAGCCATGTCAACACTTTTTTCAAGCTTATACGAACCAGCAACAGAACCCCGGGAAGATGATAAAATAAAGCTTTGACCCAACATTTTTATATTTCATTCTTAGTTAAGGGAACAAAAATCTTTGAGAAAAGAATTTATTAATGGGCACAAGAGAATAATGGTTTCAGAAAGTATCCTGTAAACGTTTTTTCTTTCACTTTGTTGATTTCGACAGGACGAGAGGGCCATTGTTGCCACAGCCTATTTCCGCAGAGATAAAGGATTCCAGGGCGAGCTGCTCCCCCGGGGATCACTCCTGCTGGTCTTTCCCAGATCAGGAGCTCACTCAGAGAAGAGCAGGTGTGTGACGAGGCACAGGTTGACGCTGAAAAGGACTTACGTAACAACAGGAACCGTTTATTGAGCACGCACTATGCACATGTCGAGCACCCGTGCTGAGCATCGGGTGAGTTATGGGCACCTGTTCCTGGGGATGGTGGGGGGGGGGGGGGCCGGGGGTAAGTGCAGCAGCTGCTGTCCATCTGATGCTGCGCGAACTGAGCCTGCTCAAGGCCTATAGGTGGTTAAGTGGCTTTTAGGGATGCTCAACGCTTACACCAGGTTTGGACAGACCTCAAAGAAGGAGGCAGACTTGTAAGTTCTCACTGAAAGGATGTCACCATCGCATTGTCCAGTGAAAAGGGAACATTTGTGTAAAAGTGAAGAGTGTACTTGAAAACGTTACTGGCCTCCTTTCTACTCCCCTAACACTGCTACGCGGGCCGTGGTCCGGGCACCAGCAGCTTCGCCAGCCCCGCGGAGCGGGAGCGAGTTAGGAATGCAGAGTCTCGGGCCCCGGCCCTCCCGTGTCAGAATCTGCATGTAACAACAGCCAGGTGCTCTGCGTGCTCGCGAAAGCTTGAGAACATCCTTCCCCCTCTCCGGGGCCCCACGCTGGGTGGGAATGCTTTTCCCCAGGATTCCCCTGCCTCGTTTCTTAACTCTGCTCCGGGCCCTCTCTCCAGAGGCCTTCCCCGACCTCTACATGGAAAGCGAGAATCCTCTCTCGCTATCAGCTGACCCTGTTTAATCTTCCCCAGGGCAACTGTCACTCCTGAAATCACTGTCAGTTTCTTATCTGTTCCTCCCCCACGTGGCAAACGCCATCCAGGCTAGGACTTCAGGATAGAAGTGGCTGATACATGTTTTCGCAAAGGGGCCACCTTATACGCCGGACTCAACATGTCACTCAAACAGCGGAGTGCCGGGCGCACCTGTCACTCAAACAGCGGAGACCCCCCGAGAGGCCGCAGAAAGGGATGAGCTCCTTTTACACGTCTGTACCTTTTGTAAGTTTTCAAAGGAGTCCGCACTGTTTTCATAATTTACGAAAAGCACCGTTCCAATAATTTATCCAACCATCTCAAGATAGATCGCACCACAAAACAAAGCAGGTGACCTCTTTCCTCTTAAAAAGGTTTTAGACTTTATTCCCTGATCGGAATATACTTTAGTAAACGAGAAATCACTTGCTTTTGAGGGCCTGTGTGTTTCCCTTGGAAATGTTACGTGATGCGAAGAATTTTACTTCCGAAACCCAGACATTACAACTACACCATGTGGCTTGTGCGCTGTCCCCACCAGCAGGTCCAGCAATGGCCCGCCTCACTCCTGAAGTTGGCACAGACCCCCGTGCTTGGTTTAGAGTGACTACGACGAGGGCCACAGAGACTGGGCAGATTCAGACCAGAGCCCACAAAAGAAAACAGTCTTTCCTGATGAATCATTTATTTGGACAAGACAAAAATGTCTCCACATTGTTTCCTTTTATACAGAAAGTGGAACATTTCAAATATATTAGTTTTTCTCTTTTGCAACAGAATTCATTTCAATCTGGTGCCAGGAACTTCTCATCTTAGGATTCGCGTTTTAGTAACACGTATGCACCCATTACAGCCAAGAGAGCGTACTGGAAAGAAAACACAGTGGAAAATTACTGGGAGGTCTACAAATAAGTTTGCTCCATAAATGTATTCAGCTGAAGTCCGCTCAATACTAGGCTGGGGACAGAATCAAAAGGTGACCTCTTCTCTCATGCCTGCCCTTCTATGGTTTAAAAAGCCCCCAGTATATTGATGGACCAAGGATCAAGCACCCAACAAACACAGCTAATCCACTGCTCACTCTTGCGTCCATGTCCTATTGTTCTTCGAGTGGTTGTTAAAAAAAAAACATCGACACCATTTTTATTGAAGTAGGGAGATCAGCATTACTGAGTCTATTGTATTGCTTTTTTTTTTTGGTATGTTTAAAGGTTTTCATGATAAACAGCAATGAATATATAGGTGACATTTTGGAATACACCACGAACATAAAAGATGAAAGTAATTATTTTAAATAACTAATTTAAATGTTGATAATTTAAATGGTTATGTCAATTTGTAGCTCAATACAAATACTCTGCAAAACAGAATAGCAAGGAAAACATTTTAAACAGACTGCATCTTTACAATTGCACGTGTAAAAGCGCCTATATACGTATATGTATATATATGTGTATATATATATATTTAATTCAGACATACACACAAATTCCTACCTTGAATTTTGGATAGTCATTCATTATTATGGTGACCATACCAACGTACGGTAAAAACCTAAATTGTGGGATGAAAAGCCAGAAATATAAAAACTGCTTGTAATACGATGACAGCAATATTTAAAAATACTCTCAATCAGCCTTAGGAAACAAATCTTCCTTGGGAATAGCACTGATTGGGGCTGTAAGAATAGTAGTCACTCCTGCCTCAAAAGGCTTTATTAATCAAAAGCAACACAACTAACAGCCAGGACCATTTTTTAAGCAGGCACATGATTTCAACTAGAGATGCCACTTGTCTGTGCTCGCTGCATTCACCATAACAGAATTAAAATAATTAGTTGAGCTGCTTGTACAAATGGAACTGACAACTTTCATCAAGCTGGTTCTTAATTTTTTTCAGGGGAGAAGTAACATTCAGATAGCCTATATAAAGACCGCTGTTGGAGAAAGCTTTCAAAGTACACGGAGAATCAGTCTGCAACAGAAAGAACATCATCATTTTCATTTCACAGGGCTTTTCAAATATAACAAACACGTTCGCTGGGCAGTGAACACAGATGTGAATCCCATAATTTATACCCACATGTGACTATGCTCCCAGACACCGAAGGTCCGGGGCATAAGCCAGCCAATGACTCTGCTGACAAAATTAATGTCAATATGTAATCAGTGTGACCCAAGCCTCCCCTCACTCACGGGAGACGCGGTTAACACATGGGTACCCTCCAATCTTATGTTAAGTCAGCAGCTCCAATCTCCCCTTTATACACAGCCTGTCCCCAGGACAGGACAAGTAGAGGACTGACCAGCTGGAAGTCACTCCCATCTCCCCACAGATATTCAAGGTGCAACGCGGCGGTGTAAGATAGTTAAAAGGTGAGCCGAGGGAGAAAAGGAGCAGGAAGAGACCTCAAATCACAATCTGATTAGTAGAGCTGAATCTTAGAAAAGGGTAACCAGTGTTCTCCAGCCTCCGAGCCTGGAGCCTGCTTCCGATTCATGGGATTTAGAGAAGATTAACAACAACAACAACAAAGACACTTCCAACAAGGGTTAAACATAGAAAAGGGTCACCAAGAGAGGGGAAAAATTGCCTTTTTTGTTTTTTTAATAAGAGGATACACGCTCTGCTGTGTCAGAAGCAGAACTCACTGCTGGCGCAATTATGCAAGGATGAATATTACAAGATTTATCACATAACCGTTCTGGGCAGTGAAAACCAGGAAATAATCTAAATGTGTCGCCCCAGGAAAGGACTGGGTACGTAAGCTGTGATTTTGTGATTCTCAGGGGAACAACGGTACGTAGCCATTTAAAACTACCTGGATGTAGATTTGACACAGCAACCAATTTCTAACTTCATGTTGGGTACAGAAACAAAATAAAATCCTCCTATGTAAAGTCATGTATTATATATGCACATGCATCTGTATAAGGTGCAGGGAACAGTGTTCCACAGTGGTTATCTCTGGGAGGGTCTCTTGTAGTTGCTATTTAAAACCACAAATACTTGGGGCACCTGGGTGGCTCAGTCGGTTAAGCGTCCGACTTCGGCCCAGGTCATGATCTCACAGTCCGTGGGTTCGAGCCCCACGTCGGGCTCTGTGCTGTCAGCTCGGAGCCTGGAGCCTGCTTCCGATTCTGTGTCTCCCTCTCTCTTTGCCCCTCCCCCCACTCACACTCGTCTCTGTCTCTTGAAAAGAAATAAATGTTAAAAAAAAAAATTTTTTTTAAGTAAAAAAATAAAAAAAAAATAAATGAATAAAATAAAACCACAAATACCTAACCTCTACGGGGCGATTGCTTTCAAAGACAGGATTAAACCGATGATGCAGACAATATACTTGAACTCAGTTTTAGATTTTCGGTCCTTGGTTCTGAGCTGTATTTACACCGTGGACCCCATACACGGAGCACAACTCAGACTACTCGCAACTCTCCCGACACAGACTGTTTGTAACGAGTGAGTCTACTTAGCCCGTACATTTAGTTTGTTTCTACTTTTCTGGTTCCCGAAGCCTTTATGTAACTGAAAGGTTAATGCTCACCCTCTGGCTCGTCCCACCACATCCTTCTTTTCGAGCCAGTTTTGGCCCTCTTTGTACAGGCCTCTGTCGTCAACTTCGTTATTATCTCCTTTAGTCAAAAATTTGATGTCTCCGTTATCTCTAGAAAGCAAAATAATGACTTTTCAAAAACGATTTTCAGCACGGCATCATTAGAAAGCACTTAGTTTACCCGGCACTGGACGGTCTGCTGCGGGCATTCGGACGAGCATTCCGCAAGAACTCGATCTCTCTTGGTCTGAGGGGATGGCTTACAGGGAACCATCCGACTACAACCATCCGACTAAAGCACGAATCTACTGGTGTTTCTGCAGCCTCAAGTTCTAAAACGCCCAAGCTTTCCTGCCAACCAAAAAGCATGGCAAAGCGCAAGGGCCCCGGCAGGGCAACGATGAGCTTCCAGCAACTGCTTTCACTTTCTTAGTCCGCAAAGACCAGCGTGTCCCCGCGGATTATATTCCGCTTCACTCAGGACACGAACTTGGTCCCGGATCACAGAGATTTGAGTGCAAGGTAATTCAAACCCCAGTGTGCCCTTACCCCTCCTCAAACTTACTTTTCCTCGCCAAATGTAGAATGTTAATGCATTATCTCCTTCACCACTGAGCAAAGTGGTATAAAATCTGGTTTGCAGAGAAACAGGAATCACAAATGGCATAAAACCAGCGTGTTAAAGAGACATGTGGGAATCATTTTAAACACTCCAACCCGATGCTTACACGGCCCTGTCACTAGAAACACAACATTATAGCATTATAGAGCTCTAAAGAGGGTCTTCTTCCAATAAAACAAATGAAAAAATGCGCCATTATAATTAGATAAAATACTGAAAGCCCACAAAGATTTGAAGCCATGCCAAAGGCAGCAAGCTGATTTGCAGCTGTGGTTATAAAGGAAATCAAGAGGATAAAAATCCACGCGGCCTCTCTCACAACTCATGCAAATTATAGAAAATCATCATTATTTCCTCCACTTTGAATAAGTTCTCTTCCAACTTCTTTATCAATGTCTTCGGGGAACACCTGGAAGCAGGGAGTGGCATGGGAACCTAATACCGGAAGCGTTCGGATAGTTGCACTACACGTGTGCGCGTCCCCCCACGTCCACGCGCGACGAGAAGATGAGAAAGGCTCTGTTCTTTTAAAACCACACGCACACACGTCTAAGTACAATTCCATAACTCAGGCAGGTGGAAATGCTACACTAAGCTGCGTAAAGGTAAATGAATAGCTGAGTATATAAAATGTAACGTTTCCACTAATACTCTGTATTCCACTGATACTGTACTCTCCCATGAGAACTTAGTACATTTGAGATAGAAGCTTCTAGTTTCCCAAGCGTGTCTTCAGAGGCCACCGCTGGCAAGTCAAGGAAAGGAAGCGCATCTGTGGGGGGAGAACCGGCACAGGACACGCGCTGCCCGCGCCACGGGATGAGCCAGAAAAGGCGTCTGCGTCCGTCCAGGGCTACGGTGACCACTGAGAGCGTGCCGCTCGGTCCAAAATGGCACAGGGAAACAGGCGGCTCTCTGCGTGTCAGAAGACAGTCCTATCAAGATCATCCTCAGCTGCGGTGGGATTGCATTCTCTCTCAGCCTCCTTCAAGTGAGTGTTAGGCTACAGTAGGTTCACCTTATGTCACACAGCAGTTTAAGTTTCCGAGGCCTCAGGAGACACCTGTTCATCTGGTTCTCATAATCGTCCCGTGAGTCACGGTGGGAAATGATAATGTTATCAGCCCCATCCTACAGGCTGGGCGAGGTAACAGGTCCAAAGTCACCCAATTAGTGAACGGCGGGTCTAGGAACATAATCCAGAGTTTCTGCCACTTCTAATCAGCCATTAAACCGGCTGCCAAAACTGAATTACTAAATTCTACACCTGAAACTAATATTACACTGTATGTTAACTAACAGGAATTAATATTACACTGTATGTTAACTAACAGGAATTTAAATAAAAACCTGAGGGGAGGGGAACAATGAAAAAACAAATAGAAGTTTGATAACAATCAGTGCTAATGAAAAAATAAATAAAAATATACAAAAAATAAAACAAATAAAACCGGCTACCAAAATTCACCAAACAACAGCGAAAAGAAGGAAAGCCTCCTTACTTTTCATGAACTTTGATTACTCTGTGAACTATTGGAATGTCTCGTCCTTCGACTTTAAAGACCACGATTTCACCAGCTCTAATAGGGTCTTCTCGGAAGTTTGTCAGGAATAGAAGGTCGCCCCTGTGAAAGGCCGGCTCCATGCTGCCACTGGGAAGAGACACAAAATCACATCCAAATTAGCCTGGGTTCCCAACGGGAACGTTTCAATTCACGAAGAATACAATAATAAACATATCGGTGAGTGTCTCAACTTCCCCGTCGTCACGTATCTAGGACCTGTGAAACAAGTCACTGTGGTTTCCTTCTGACTGCTCGCGGTGACGACACGGAGTGAGAAAGGAAAGGATTTCTTCTTAGATTTAAGTATGAAAAGGACAGTAGCAGGCCCCTCTGTACTTTGTATTAGGTAGAGAAAAGAACCAAGTGTAATGTGAACTCTTTGAAGTAAAAGCTGCCAAGTTTTAGCCTTAAAAAACAGTCCTGGGGCGCCTGGGTGGCGCAGTCGGTTAAGCGTCCGACTTCAGCCAGGTCACAATCTTGCGGTCCGGGAGTTCAAGCCCTGCGTCGGGCTCTGGGCTGATGGCTCAGAGCCTGGAGCCTGCTTCCGATTCTGTGTCTCCCTCTCTCTCTGCCCCTCCCCCGTTCATGCTCTGTCTCTCTCTGTCCCCAAAATAAATAAACGTTGAAAAAAAAAATTAAAAAAAAAACAGTCCTACATCCACAAAGACATTACTATTTTCATTTGGAACTGCAGACCCTGAAAGCTGGTTGATACTCTAGGGCAATTCTTGCATTTTGTGGTTCATCCCCAGCACCTAGGACATGGCATTGCCATTCAAGGAAGAGAAACCAACAAACGAATGTCTTAGGAGAGCGATCTATCCGAAAACCAAGCTGAGGGTTTGGACAGAATTCGAACCCAAGTCTTTGGGCTCCTGCAGGATCATCGTTTAGACCACACTCTATAGGGAGCCCAATTCTAACAAATGTTGACTGTTTCTGATGTGGAGGTCAATAAATAATCCCACATGGTACCGGTTTAAACCCATGCCAAAAATCGTCGATGGAGTCAAAGTAAATTGCAATCTAGCAGAAGCTGAAATCATCAAGACACAATTCATTTTACATATGCTCATGCTTTGTCTTAACGCATGAGAAAATAAATAAGACCTAAAAATATAGCAACATAGGGGCCATGCAATCAAAAACCAGCGAGTCTGCTGAGGGCAGGAGGGGACAGGAAGAGCCAGACTGGTGAAGAAATGGGGTGCTTTAAAGGAAAACGTGGGTTCATAACAGGTGCAGCTCAAGAAGTTGACCCTCCTGTCCCTCCCTGCACTGGAACACCTTAAGCTTGTCAATGAATGCAGATCAGCAAGAAGAGACGCAGCAGGGACCGGCCTGTCACTAAGTACCTGCTGATGTATTTATTTTTAAGTTAAACCAATGACAGCTGAGGATGGTAACAGATCTAACAGGAAATGAATAAAAAAAAACAGAGAGAGTGCTAGAAATATAAATGACCGAGAGGGAAAGAAAGAGAAAACAATTAAGAACTACAGCTAGAAAAACCTTCTGGACGAGTCTCAGAGGCAGCAAGAGTACCATTTGCCACCAAAAGCCGTAATCATGGCCCATGAGGAAAGCACTTCTTTGAAATGTTTCACAAATATCAACTACACTTGCTTTCCTCATGGGCCAGGGATTCGCCAAAGGTCAATGTTCCCCAAGGTCACACATTTCTCATGATGTCAATAGTCTATGCTGACAAACCAGAGTGCTTTAGTACTATAAAGGAGGCTTTAAAAAAAAAAAAAGTCCCCAGATACTGCAATGTTACAACAATTTCTTTGTACGACTGTGTCTGTGTGACTTAAGGAAAACCAGAACACCTGGGATCTAATTTTGGATCCGCCACGAGCAACTGTAAGACGCAAGTGGCTTGGCCTTGGTGGGCCTCAGGCTCTTTATCTGTTAAGTGAGAAGGCCCATCTGAATTTGAGGTTTTTTCATTTCTATTTAGGAAAAAAAAAAAAAAAAAGCCTTAAAACCCTTCCCTCAAACGAAATCTTACGAGGAAGCATCACCACCTACAATACATAAAAATGGAGTTGTCATGACTAAAGCAAGGCTGGGGTGTCTAGAATCCACACACTTGACCCCATTCTCCCTCCTAACCTGTCCACTGGCCCCCCGGGGCAGTCCTAGAGCGCAGTGTGAAAACCAGTGAATTGGGACCCCGTATGCTATCCGAAGGCTCCCACATTTATGGAAGCAGTGTACCTCTAGAAGTAGGCCCCTTGGCCGGCCACACAGGGGCAACCTGCTGAAGCCAGGGCCATGGCCGAAGCCCCATGGTGTGGTAGCAGGGGAGGGAAGGGGCGCTGGTCCGGAAGCCAAGAACCCTATGTGCTGACCTTGGCTCTTGCACTGGCCAGTGGTGACCCCACTCATAAAACAAACGGGCTCCAGGGGCGCCCGGGTGGCTCAGTCGGTTAAGCGTCCGACTTTGGCTCAGGTCACGATCTCACGGTTCACGAGTTTGAGCCCCGTGTCAGGCTCTGTGAGGACAGCTCAGAGCTTGGAGCCTGCCTTGGATTCTGTCTCCCTCTCTCACTCGAGCTCTCTCTAACATAAATAAAACATTTAAAAATTTTTAAAAAAAAATAACAGCCTCCAGGGGCGCCCGGGTGGCTCACTCAGTTAAGCGTCCGACTTTGGCTCAGGTCACGATCTCACGGTTCACAGGTTTGAGCTCCGTGTCAGGCTCTGTGATGACAGCTCAGAGCTTGGAGCCTGTCTTGGATTCTATGTCTCCCTCTCTCACTGGAGCTCTCTCTAACATATAAAACATTAAAAAAAATTTTTTTTTAAATAACAGCCTCCATTCCCACCCACAGTAAGGCTCAATGGTCTAAGACACAGGGACAGAGAGCATCTTGAGATACGTAAGGACTCCCAAATATGGTTATTTAATTCCAAACTGATTAAATTTTCCCCCTTGCCAGACTTTACGGCTATATGAAGTGAATTAAAGTATTAACTTTTCTAAATTTAACCTCCTGTGCTTTATAAGAGTAATAGTCTCAAGAGAGTAGCCACCTACACCAGTATTGCAGAAGAGGCTTGAAAAAATACAGCACGCTCCGCTAGGCACCGGGGATATACACTTCCCTGTCTGCTTGGTACAAAGAAAACCAAGTAATGGCTTTAAATTATTTATGTTTCAAAATCAATTAATGCATTAATAACATACGATTGTTATTTTAGGCAGATTAAAGCATTAAAATACAAAAGCAAATATATTGCACTGGAGCATTAGCATCAACACGATAAAAGCTCTAAAATGTCTGTTGAGGGGCGCCTGGGTGGCGCAGTCGGTTAAGCGTCCGACTTCAGCCAGGTCACGATCTTGCGGTCCGTGAGTTCGAGCCCCGCGTCGGGCTCTGGGCTGATGGCTCAGAGCCTGGAGCCTGCTTCCCATTCTGTGTCTCCCTCTCTCTCTGCCCCTTCCCCGTTCATGCTCTGTCTCTCTCTGTCCCCAAAATAAATAAACGTTGAAAAAAATAAAATAAAATAAAATGTCTGTTGAGAAAGACAAGATTTGTCACCAAAGGTCAGAAACAATGAAAAGAGGTATCAGCGGAAAATTCTAACACTTTATCCAACCAAAATCCCCAGTCTTGGTTGCCGTGCAGGCTTTCACTCAAGGCGACGCTGCTCCTCTGTGACAAGGCGGCAGCGTAAGAGCCTGCAGAACCTACCTCAGCACCACCACGATGGGGCTCTCGCTGCCGGTGAGGACGATCAAGCCTTTCCAGATCATAAGCGCAGAAGACACGATCATGGCAAAGTTTAACACCTGGTAATAGAGCTGGAACGAAAAAGGCCAAACCCCAAGTGAAAACCAATAGAATTATATTCACTAGCCCTAAGCTGGGGATGAGCTGGTTTGTAAAACAAACAAACAAACAAACAAACAAACAAAGCTGTGTTTATTTTAGGACATTAAACTAAGTCACGCAAACTACAAACTTAGGTAGCATTTCAACTTTTGTCCGTGGAATTAGCCTTCCATTTATTGTTTCTCTTTCAATGAGAGAAGAGAGAGAAAACAACAGCAACAACAAACCAGAACAATCCACAGGACCCACTTTATTAAAGCCTCGGTAAGACTCAACTTACCTCTCTGGGATTTCCCAGAACCCTCAACCTTGAAGAGTCCCTTACTCAAATTCGCAACTACTTGGATGGAACTGGAGGGTATTATGCTAAGCGAAATTAAAGAAGGACAAATATCATATGACTTCACTCATAGGAGAACTTTAAGATACAAAACAGATGAACACAAGGGAAGGGAAGCAAAAATAATATAAAAACAGGGAGCGGAACAAAAACATAAGAGACTCTTAAATACGGAGAACAAACAGAGGGTTACTGGAGGGGTTGTGGGGGGGATGGGCTAAATGGGTGAGGGGCACTAAGGAATCTACTCCTGAAATCACTGATGCACTATATGCTACGTAACTAGGATTTGAATTAAAAAAAAAAGAATCTGTTACTCAAGTTCTACCCTGCGGGCCTACTGCTCTGGCAGAGAGAGGGCACGTCTGATGTGACAGCCTGGCACAGAGCCTAGAACCACCCCTTGACGCCCTGGCCAAGGAGGCCCCACACGAGGCTTCACAGTCCTCTAGCACTTAGCAATGAGGCTGTTCTGCATCTCAAATTACATTTCAAAGTGAACAAAAACTTTAAACACCTGGAAGTTTACATTTTCCATAAACGTTTTAAAAAGTAAATGATATCTGGTCAAGAACACAGGCAGAAAGCCACTCAAGACAATATCGAGTTCGAAGCTGGCCTCGTCCCACCTTAGACCACTGAGTTAATATCCACCCGGCTTGTCCTGCTGACGCTCAAGGCTCTTCCTTGCTGACAGCCGCCTGCCACACCCACCAGCCCCTGGCGACGACTGGGGAAAAGCAACACCTGCCCACATCCCAACACCCTTCCGGCTGTAGCTGAATTGTTGGGCCAGACGTCTCCGGTCTTCCAAGAGGCCTTAAGGACAGAAGTCACTGTGCCTACTGCTACTCGAAATGTAAGTCCCTCAGGGCATTTCCCTTCGGGGCCTCCAGGCTGGCTCCTTACTCCAGTACCTGCCTCTACCTTCCTCCTCACGACCCCTGTCTTGGGTGACCCGACGAGCCACGTGGACGGCCTACCCAATCCTCTAGGGTCTCTGTCCCTAGACATCCTCATTTCTAAAGACCTCCTTCCCCCACCCGAACCAACCACTTTTGGCAACACACGTGGAACTGAAACTGCTCAATCCCCACGTCTCTGATTCAATGACCCCCCTCTACCTGCCCGCATACACCTGTGCGGTCACCTACGTGGCAGGACTCTTGTTCTTTCAGGGGCCACCCCCCACCGACCCACCCATTCGCTCTACACATTCTACTTTCTAAATACTTCTGGACCCTGTTCCAACCTCTCCACTCCCACTGGCTGCGCTCTCATCCAAGTCACCAACATCGCCCACTGGGCAACTGCAAGAGCCTGCTGACCAGTCTCCCGATGTCCACGCACACCTCTTCCAGTGCATTCTCCCCGTTACAGCCCGTACTCATTTTCAGAGGCGCCTCTGGCCATCTGATCATCTCTATGCCCTGCTCCGACCGCATCCCTTCAACTGTGTGCCACTGCTCTGAGGATAAATACGGTCTCTTACGCCCTGTCTGGTACGTCCCCAAATCCCTAGCTTCGGCTGGTGAAGCTCACTGCACTCCAGGTGCTCTAATGGCACCTGTCAGCGCTCTAATGGCACGTGTCAGCACACGCTCCTATCCACTCCAGGACCTCACCTGGCTACTTCTTCTGGCCAGAGGCTCTCTCCCCAGACTCCTCAGCATACCTAATGCTTGCTCATCTTAAATCCTGCTTTCGGCATCGGCTCCCCAGGGAAGCCTTTCCTGACCCACTAGACTAGGAGTCAGCAAACTTTTACTGCAAGTGGCCAGATAAGTGTTTTCGGTTTACAAGCCATAGGGTCTCTGTTGAAGTGACTCAGCTCTGCCACTGTAGTGAGAAAGAAACTAAAGACAATATGGAAAAGAATGAATATGGCCGCGTTCTAATAAAACTTTTACACAGTCTCACTGCATCCTGTACTTCTTTATGCCATCCATCCCTATTGTAATTATACACATCATTTTTTTTTTTTAGAAAGAGAGAGGGCACAAGTGAGTGAGGAGCAGAGAGAGAGAGAGACAGAGAGAGAGAGAGACAGAGAGAGAGAGAGAAGTGGGGCTCACCCGGGGCTGGTGTTTTTACTGGAAGCGGGCCTCGTGTTCACCCAAAGTGGGGCTCAAGCTCACCCAGTGTGGGACTTAAACTCGTGAACTGTGAGATCATGACCTGAGCGGAAGTCAGATGTTTAACGACTGACCCACCCAGGCGCCCGATATACGTATCATTTCTAATGTGTCTTTCACGTTAGACTATAAGTTCCACAAAAGCAAGGGTCATTTTGGCCTTGTTCACAGCTGTATCTTGTTCAATACAGGTCTGGCAAAGAGTAAGTACTCAATTTGTTGAATAAAAAGTGAGAAAATAAATATCTTTAATACACAGTGGGTACAAACAAACTACTAGTAAGAAAAACACTAAAATCCCAACAACAACAAAAAGAGGTAAGAGCTTAAGACCATTAATTTTCCAAAGAAGAAATACAGCAGTGAATAAACACTTTAAGTGTTCAAACCAAATGCTGCTTCCCCCCTCCCCTTTTTTTATGCCTAGAAAATTTCAAGTTTGGGTGGGGTTTTTTTTGTTTTTAAATTTTTTTAATGTTTATTATTTTGAGGCGGGGTGGGGGAGAGAGAGAGAGAGAGAGAGAGGACAAATGGGTGAGGGGCAGAGAGTGAGGGAGACACAGAATCCGAAGCAGCTTCCAGGCTCTGAGCTGTCAGCACAGAGCCCCATGTGGGGCTCTAACTCACGAACCGTGAGATCATGACCTGAGCCCAAGTCGGACACTTAACTGACTGAGCCACCCAGGGCACCCCTGGTATTTTTTTTTTTTTTTTTTGTTCTTAATGCTAATACTCAGTGCTTGCCCAGGGTACACTGTGGCACGATATGGACATGTGCAATGTGCATGTGGATACGATCATGGTGAGAGCGATCTGGCATTAGTATCACAAGGTTACTTTCAGCCCAATAATCCTCCTTCTAGGAATTCAGTGTACAATAAAGGCAGATAGATATGCGTCACGGTCCCAGTTCTAGTAACAGAGAGAAGGAAATAAAGGAGCAACAGCAGAGAAACGATTGCGTAAATAATGGCAAGCTACTGCACTATTTAAAACCAAAGTGTATGTGGGCTGCAGGAGAATCTCCACAAACTACAACAGTTTGTCAGACAAACACAAGAAGACGCCCTCAAGTGCTGGCAGAGGCCATCTTGGCATGGTGGAATTCATGGCTGAATTTTCTTCTCTTAAACTCTTCTCTATGCTTTAAAATAGTGATGGACCTGGAAGAATTCCAAAGTCTGGGGAAAAGAAATGTTTCAAGGGATTTGACAGAATATTATACGGCCATTAAAATAATTACTTTGAAGAGTGTGACAAAACAGGAAAACCCAATCTCACAAGGCAGTGGGTGGGAAAAGCCAAGTTCCTATTGTTATATGTCTGTGAAGTTATGTCATTGCAGGTGGTTACGAAGGAAACAACTGAGAGTGGAAACGTAAAAATGGATAAAAATGACCATGAAGATGTTTTTTTTTTTTTTTATTTTTTTTTCAACGTTTATTTATTTTTGCGACAGAGAGAGACAGAGCATGAACGGGGGAGGGGCAGAGAGAGAGGGAGACACAGAATCGGAAACAGGCTCCAGGCTCTGAGCCATCAGCCCAGAGCCTGACGCGGGGCTCGAACCCACGGACCGCGAGATCGTGACCTGGCTGAAGTCGGACGCTCAACCGACTGCGCCACCCAGGCGCCCCACCATGAAGATGTTTTGATGTAACAGTCAAAAAGAAGGTAAATCGAATTCAAAATTAAAGTTACACACCATATTTAAAAAAAAACACACACAAAAACTCTTTGGCAGAGCATCTGGGTGGCTCAGTCGGTTAAGTGTCTGACTCTTGGTTTCCGCTCAGGTCATGATCTCATGGTTCGTGGTTTCGAACCCTGCATCAGGCTCTGCACTCTGAGCGCGGAGCCTGCTTGGGAATTCTCTCTCTCTCTCTCTCTCTCTCTCTCTCTCTCCCCCTCCCTCTCAAAATAAGTAAATAAAAACTTTATATATATTTAAAAAAATCCTCTTTGTCTACTATGTCAATAGCAAATTATGAAACTCTCAGTAAATTCCCAGAAGTGCAAATAAGAAGACCGGACTGCCAAGCAGATATGGTTAAGGTGTCGGGCTGTAATACATTAAATTGTTGCTTCCAAAGTAAAATCGGCCTTGCAGGGCACCTTGGTCTCAAGCAGCAGTTGTTCACTGTAGCTCACATTCAGAAACTTCTCCACCCACTCTGCCTTGAAGGATTTGATAAGTAAATGTTGTTTCGTTATGAATTGCAGATCTGCCCAGGAAAGCCACAAGCCACCATTTTAAACAGAAATTGTCATTTGTAGACCAGTTTTCAAACCTTCGGTCTCCACCCTGATAAAAGCAAAGTGTAAATCCTCGCCACTTATGTTATAAAGACCCGGTACTAAGACTATCTTTTCCAGTATGATTTTCTGTGCTTGCAAAATTCATCATGGGGAAGTAAAATCAAATCCCCCCCCCAAAAAAAAACTTCCTTTGAGCAAGACATCGATTTGCTAAAGAAACGACCGATTATACAAAAACCTAATAACCAAGCTAGTTGCAAAACCACAGATCATACTTCAACACCCTACTTTTAAGAGACTAATCCAAGTCTAGGATTGAAATCCTAGAATCTAGAGACACAATTTGGATTCAACTGCTGACAAACTGGGATCTAACAGAATCTGCCACCACGTTTCACCGGTGCCTCCTGTTTATTCATCTTCGCCTACCAATTTTATACGCTTGGCAATTCAGAACCCCAGCAAAGTTTAGAAGCAAGCCCACACTCAGTCTTTGTCAACCAAAAATGAAATAGCTAACGTCTAAGAGTTTTAAACAAACATTCCGGACCAGAGATTCTGGCCCACAAAGCAGCAGAAATGCCAGCCGCTGTATTTCTTCCTTCCTCTGTTCCTCACTGCAGAAACAAAGAATCCTTGTTTTTGCATGTGGCTCTTGCCTTATTTTAGAGCAAGCTGGGGCAGCAGAGAAAGGGGGTCCCACTTCCAAGATTGCTGGAGCATGCATGCCTGACAAGGTGTCAGAGAATGCTATTTTGGAGGGGAAAAGAAAAAGAAACAAAAGGACAAAGCTTAAAAGGAGAGGGGGAAAAAAAGTACCAGGAGGCAGCAGATTTGAGCCTCTGAATTTTAATGAGAAAACTAGCAAAACATAGACAATGCAAGAGCCAACAGGCCTAATCACTGAGAGAGGGAATATACAGATTTTTCAAAAAGCAAACTAGTTTAGGAATTGATACATTCGTCAGAAGGCCTTCTCTGATCGTCTGCGATTATAACTACCCGCAATCAGTACCAGTTTTAGAGACATTTAAAAACGCTAGCCAATTAAGTCTAGATTTTTAAATAAAGCTCCCTTTTCTGGAGGTTCTTGGGAATAGCATCGGTGCTCAGGGAACTAGCTGTTGGTTTTTCAAGCTGTTGATAATCACAGCCACAACTCCTCTTAATCACAGCAACTCCCAAGGGCTCATCAGCTAGGCACACCTAGAAACAACCAGGTTCTAGACATAGTTCATGAAGTTCAAGTCACCAAACTCTCCCGCCACCGCAGTAGTATGTAATTCTATTCGGGGAAAAAACATAACAAACCATGTCCACAGGAATACGTTGTGCCATGCCACAGGCATCACCCGACTCCTCAATATAGTGGCAAAAATGCCAGGATGTCTCAAAATCATGAGAATTTATACCATTTTCAAAGACAATCAAAATTACCAATAGGACGGTTCCATTTTTCTTAGCGCAGTTTATTGTTAGTATCAATAGAAGAATTAGGATCCATTAGGCTCTAACGTGCCCTACAGGTCCCCTAAATTCTCTCTCTAGAAGCTTACACTGTGGCGTTTTTCCTGGCTGAGAGGGCCTCCTTTCCAGTCCCTCCTCCCTCTCGCCTTATATTGAAGACTCAAAGGCAGCGATGCTGGCCAAGGAGCTGACTAAGGAGAGAGCAAGAAGGAAGTTTTCCTCCGAGGTCACAGAAGAGCGAAAAGTCAACCCCAGCTGCCCAGGGGCCCCACGCTAACTGCCTCCTATATTCAAGGTGCAGCCAGATGACAGAGTCGGAGATTAGCGAAGAGTTCTGGAACACTGCATCAGTCTAAAATGATTGAGCACCACCAGTGAGATCGCCAGGCACAAGGAGCTTTGTTTAGTCCCGACGCACGGTGGGCAAAACACTTCCCAGAGTGCGAAGCAATTACTTCGGGAGGCAGCACTGGACAGTTCCCACTGCCAGAAAGTTCTTTCCTTTCGCCTGCCTCTCCGCCCCTTCTATCCTCGGGCAGCCTTCTTCTGGATGTCAGACCTCGAGCACAGAGAAGTCTATTCCCTCCTCCAGGGGGTGGCCCTTCAAACAACGTGCAGACAGCTGTCACTCACGGCCGAGTCATCTCTCGCTTTCTCCACCACATTTGACATCCACGGAACTAGATTTCTATCCTCTTCCCCTTCCTGGCCACACTCCCCTCACTGCGCTCGGGTCAGCGCAGGAAAGCGTACACCCGTGCCCACACGTAGGTTTGCGCGGACTTGAACCCAGGGCCTCTGAGAGCCGGGTGGGGGAGCTGGGGGCGCGGGGCGCTGTCCTTGCCCGAGCCCTACCCAGGGAGCCCCGACTTCCCGCAGTCGCAGCCTTTTCTTGCTCCCGGGCGCGCCCCCAGCGCGGGTCTCCCTTACCTGGCGCTTGTTCATCTTCCTCAGGTCCCCGAAGATGTCCAAGCCGGAGGCCGGGAGATGCGTGCCCACGGCGCCCGCACGCACCATGGCGGGCTCTCCAGGGGCCCACACGGCCCGCCAGCTCCGGGTGCCACAGACAGCTGCGGAGCACCGGCCCGGCCCCCGCCCACCAGCCCCTCGGCCTTGCGGGCCACGTGACTGGCGACTCGCTCGGGCGTCTGGGGGTGGTAGTCCTGCGCGTCTTAGCCAGCGGGCCGCCGGGAAGGAACTGGGAAGAAGAAAACTACCACTCCCAGAATGCCGCGGGGCGAGAGGCTCGTCCAGTGAAGGCCCAGAGCTCCTGGGGAGGGCAGCGATGGGACTCAGCAGCCTTGTCCGACCCTTCGGAGCGAACTTGGAAAAGAGAGTGATCCTGCATATCGCAGAGACAACTCGGGGAAGTGACTATTCAAGAGGAACTGAATTCCCCAAGACTCTGGTCAGGCGCCAAAAGGACACCTAAAGCTCCCTGGCACTCACCTAACCGTGTACCTTAGCCATTGGATGACTGCGCCGGGCGGAGGCGGGGCCTCTGCACTGGCAGCCGGCAGTGCTGAATCGGGGAGGAGCCTAAAGAAAGGCCAGGCGAGTGGGCGGGGCTTGGAAGAGGCGGGATTTTTGAAACCTTGGAGTTCTGTGTTCTGTAAGAAGTGGTAGGATTCTGAATGCAAGGAAGCATCTTTGTATCTTTTTGACCGTAGTTGTGTTGCGCTAAATGTTACTTGAATGAGTAAATAACCACCTAATTTTGTACACGAGGAAACAGAGGCCCAGAAAGTCTGTATGATAATGGGTCAGAGTCTGGATTAGAACTCAAATTTTACAATTTCCAAATCCTGGATTACTGCTGTCCCGATCCTAGATTAGCTAGATCATTCATTGACTCAATTATGCAGTATTTATTTCATTCGTTTATTCACAAATCTTTTTGAAGCATCAACTATGCACCTGGCCCTGTGCTAGGCACTTGAGAAACATCAGTGAACAAAACAAGCAAAGATCCCTGCCCTTATGAAGCTTACATTCTAGCAGAAGTCGATATAATAAAGAAGTGAATTATATAGTATCTAGAGGGCAGTGGTGCTATAGAAGAAATAAGAAAGGCAGGTAAGAGGGGTAAAGGGCTCTGGGGGAAGGGAGCAGGTTGTAGTTTAAAATATCCTAGAAGCTAACTCACTATAAAGCTAATGAAAGGTAAACTCTGGGACCCTTCGCTCGCTCGCAAAGGCACTTTCGAAGGACTTGGAGAAAAAAAATGGTCATATAGTTTTGTAAAGTTTTCAAAAGCAAGGTATTTGAATTGCTGTTGGTTGAGTCTTGTTTCTTTGCATTCCAATCTCCCCTCCACCATACTTCATGTTGGAAGGACAGGAGCATTTTGAGGATCCAGCTAAGGAGAAGTTGAGTTGGGTTTAGTTTGGGTTTAGCAGATACATTTGTGTGGTTCACGGTCATTCCCTGCCACCCTGCTGTAGGAATGGCCTTAACACTAGGCTCTTAAAAACAGGGAAAGAGGCCCTTTGAAGAAGGAGATAAAGCAGAGGCTGTGACACCTGACCGGACATCCTGCCCAAGGGCAGGGTCCATGCTCAGCATCCACACATTCCCTCCGTGTGATATGGTTGTGACAAGTGTGATCTTGGAGATCCCTCGGGAATCAACTCCTTATGCTACTGGGCCCTCAGTTTTGTCTGTTTGTCTTGTTCTTACAAAGGAAGTCGTTAAAGTAAGTGAGGTCTCGAAGTACCACTAAGCCACCCCGAAGTCTCCAACCCCACCCCCTGACTGGGGCTTTTGTCGCTTTGTCTCTGTTCTCAGCTCTGCATTCTCTATCTTTGGCAGTTCTGTGATACCAAGTACAGAGTCTGAGCTCCCAGTAGCTTATTTCTTCCAAAGACCGAGGAAAAGGAGCAGAATTGAATTACCGTAAGCCCTGCTGCCAGTATCTGGGGAGATCTAGTTTCGTGCCAGAAATCAAGCATTCTTCTGCCTAGGTGTTGATTCTGGAGTTGCCTTGGATTTGCTGCATATCTTAAACCAAAATGTAATATTGCTTTCTCTTCCTTCTTCCATGGAGAAATTTAGGCATACTGATTTTCTGAATGAAGTCACCTAAACACAGGCCGATCCCATACACCCTCCCTTCTATCATGTAGCATAATCAGAAACAAAACTTCAAGAGATCGCCTATACGACAATCGGTTCACTCTCTTACCTACTGATTTGTCTGTTCCATTGAGCGCTAGGAACCCAGAGGTGAGTAAGACACAGTTCTTAAATCCAGCCGAAGCTGTATATGTGCAGACATGATTATCATACGGAGTAAGAGGTGAACGACGTAGGACGTAATCAAAGGTATGCACTCTAGTTTAGAACACTCTTAGCACATCTGGGTAGCCCTTGTGAGTGGGGGGAGGGGGGCAAAGAATTGGTACAGAGTCAATACCAGCTAACATTTTTTTTCCATATTTACTTTGTAGCAGGTAAACGCTTCTTTATTCTTATTAGCAATTACCAGAATCGTATTTTACAGAAAATGGAAAACAAGTCTCGGATATGATAAGCAGCCTTCCCAACAACATAGAGCTAAGAGAAGGCAGAGTCAGGATTGGAATCCAGGTCTGCCCCATCCACACTCATTCTCTTGCTTCCTACACCACGGAGTCTCTGTGGCTTTCTGCCTTTTCAAGCCCCTGGGACTGATAAGCAGACACAGTTCCAGGTGGGAGTTTCGACTTTCAATTCCCAAGTCCAAGCTACCGCCTACAGACCGAAGGTATTGGAAACCGTCCTGAGCACGGCAGAATCTCAGGGATCTTCATGTCCTTGGGCTGGATGGAGAGAGGTAGGACTCGTTCTTAAGTGAAGACCAAGCAGGAAGACATCCGATGGATGCCTTGGAATCTGGTCAGCCCTCGAGGGAACACTGGAGCTTGGCTGGCTGGGCAGGAATGAGTCGCTTCGTGTCAGATCTGAATTAGCAGCACATGGTTAACGGGCCGACACCACCATTCTGAGTTGCCCTGTGCCCTTGTCACCTTTTGCATCCGTGGAAGGATACGCCTGGGAATAGCCGCGCCGTCCCCCAGGGACGTCATCATCAGAGCGTGGAAACTTGGCTGCCTCTTCTCCTCAATCTATCTGCCACCTGCTGCCTAAGCGCTCTTGTCAGAATAAGCCACTTCTCCAGCTGCCACCTCTTCTGTCCCACCCAGCTCCTCTGATTACCTCCCTGTGCGTCACAGTTGCTACGGCCACCCATGAGGGGACTTGATGCTAAGCGTCAGGAACAGCGACGGGAAGGCAGGGAGGCAGACCACGTTCACCAATCAAAGATGCTCATTGCGTTGTATGTCCCACGCCACTTGGCTGTCACGTGACTGTCAAAAGCTTTTGAAACTTGGCTTCTTGGGGCGCCTGGCTGTGTCAGTCGGTTAAGCGTCCGACTCTTGATTTCGGCTCAGGTCATGATCTGGCGTTGGTGAGTTTGAGCCCCGCGTTGGGCTCTGCGCTGACAGCACGAAATCTGCTTGGGGTTCTATCTCCCTCTCTCTCTGCCCCTCTCCTGCCTGCTCTCTCTCGCTCTCTCTCTCTCTCAAAATAAACAAAAATTAACTTTAAAAAAAACTTAGCTTCTCAGTTTGTCTCTATTTGAAAAAGAGAAAAAGCTAGGCATTTTCTTACATTTGCTCCGTCCACGAGGCTCGGTACTTTGTGCGAGAGTTTGACAGACACAGGACAATGCCCTGTGGTGCTGGGCACCCCGGAACAAGATCCAGGAGATCTGTGCTACCCTCCTTGGTGTGCCCCTGCAGGGCAGTATCACCTCGAAGCACCCATCTTTCTCCTTGGGCCTCCGTTTCCTCACCTGTAGAAACAAAGTTGTGGCCTCTAAGGTTCCGTGGCAAAATTTCACTGCCATGGCCTCCAGGGGGCAAAATGTAACTACCTTTTCCTATAGCCTGGAAAAGATCTATTAAAGCCCCCTTCTGCCTCGTTTGCAGTAACTTAATATAATCACTTTCAGTTTTAAAACTGGGTCAATTTGAGAGTATTTAAATACTCGCTCCTACCCCCTCCTTTTCCTCCCCAGATGGCAACCGAGCTAAGGGAGGCATATCCTGACTTGCAGGGCCTGAAGTTTGCATCTGTTTCTCCTTGATCTGTTTCCCTCCTGTTCCAGAATCCTTGAAAATGTAGTTTGTCTTACCTGGTCCTTGGATGTGAGCTCTTCCCCCACGGAGTCACCGGCTTCTGTCCTTGCTACCCCCATTGACGTGCCTGTCCTGGCCTCAGCCTTCATGTGCGCATGCTTCGCCTCAAGACTTAGGGGATCTACCTGGTCTGCTTTTTGGGTCCTTTCTCGACTGTCTTCCCAAGTCTTTCTGATCCCGAAGTGGGTTTCGTTCGGTACATCACTCAGCGTCACTTGGCCTTAAAGCCCTGCGTCCCCTTCTCTCTGCTCTCTTACATCCCTGGAGCTCAGGGGACACTGGCAAAGTGCTCAGAGGCCCAGATGATGCACTTCCAGTCTGGAATGACCAATCTTTGAACAAAGCATGTATGGGCCGCCCGCGTGGCTCAGTCGTTTAAGCATCTGACTTCGGCTCAGGTCATGATCTCACGGTTCATGGGTTCGACCCCATGTCGGGGTCGGGGCTGACCGCTCAGAGCCTGGAGCCTGCTTCAGGTTCTGTCTGTCTCTTTCTCTCTCTCTCTCTCTCTCTGTCCCTCCTCTGCTCGTGCTCTCTCTCAAAATAAATAAACATTAAAAAAAAGAAGAAGAAGAACAACAACAACAAAGCATGTATCTTTAGACCTTGCTCGATCTTCAGGACTCAGCTGGAAGGGGGTGGAAGCAGACAGCCTGGTAATCTGTACCAGTTCTCCTCTAACTTTCCCCTCCATGCCCGACCTTAGAGGTTTCAAAGGGATTCAAAGAAAAATTGCTTATGCTCGAGAGCAGCCCCCTTCATATCCTTTTGCTTTTACATCTGAATGGTGCCTTTGATCTTAGAAACCAAGCATTCATCACCTTAACCTGAGATCCTGAAATGATCCCTTCTGCCCCAAAGGGGGTAACTCCCCTTTGGCTGTCTGTGTTGGGGCAAAGACAGAATCTTGGGGCACAAAGGAAGGGATTACGAAGTAGGACATGGAGGGGCACGCGGGTAGCTCGGTCGGTTAAGCGTCCGACTCTTGATTTCGGCTCGGGCCGTGGTCTCACGGTTCATGAGATCAAGCCGCACGTCGGGCTCTGCACTGAGAGCACGGGGCCTGCTTGGGATTCTCGCCCTCCCTCTCTTTCCGCGCCTCCCCTGCTGACACCTGCCCTCTCCCTGTCTCTCCCTCAGAAATAAACATTTAAAAACGAGAAGTGGGACATGGAAACGTGGAGCAAAACTATTAATAATATACATGACAACTCTGTGAAGGCATGGCCTGCCTCTGCTAAACGTGAATTCCAAGCTTAAAACTAACAGTCTGCTACTTTTGCAGAAACTCACTAAAATGAATTGCATTTATTGAATCTTCACTGCTTACGTTGTCCCAGGACCTAGGTGCTTAGCAGTGCATAATACTGACGGGGTTCCTGCTTGCATGAAGACGTAAACATAAATAATTAGGACAATTTTAGACATTTATAATGTTACGAATGACTAGGGGAGGTCAGCCATGCCACCTAAATCGCGGGAAGATTTAGAATCCGGTTTTATGTCAACCCTCTGGGGCAGGACAGCTGGAGAACGTGCAGTTACTGGGAGAGTACAGGGCAGTGTGGACGTAGATCAGTGTCCAAGCGCTCAGCTTGGGGGTCAGCCTCTAAGAACAGGGTGTCAAGAGAGGCGGGAGGGCCAGGAGCCGCCCCCCCATGTTCCAACAGGATCCTGATCTCAGCCACGGGTCCTGGCACAGATTCCCGGTCACCATGGGCCGACCTCAGTGCCTGTCCCATTGTGGCCTCGGTGGTCCTGCCCAGGAATGGGCGCCATACGCAACTGGCACAGAAAAGTCTTTCCCTCCATGTCTGGGTCTCCGTGCGGTCACGTTCCCTCAGGAACCACACAAGAAGAGACGACGTGTTTACAGAAAGAAGGAGAGGAGGACCCAGTGGGATGTTCCGGGCAAAACAGAGACGAGAGAAGGGAAGCCCCGACCACGTCTGAGGTCCATGTCCCGGAGGTCCCAGGCGCGACCTGGGTTGCACGATGGCCCCGGTATTTTTATAATAAAGTCCGCTTTTGGTTTAACTTGGGGGAAAACTGGGTTTCTGTCACGGGTTCCAATAGCCTTAACCGATACAGAACATTCTTACAAACTGTGCAGGTGGACTCATGTGAAGAGGGAGAATGGGAAGGAGGCGGGCTGGCTTCCATAATAGAAGGAAATGAGGGGCTGTAAACATTCTTCCCTTCTGCCCTCCCTGACCCCTTCTCCCCACAGAGGCTCTCCGGAGCCAGAAGCGAGAAGCATCGTAGGCGGGGCCTCAGGATAGGCTCAAGGGCCAATCCACTCAGAAGCTGCTACACGGTCACAGAACAGATGCTACGCGGCATGTCGCTTAACGTGGTTGGCGATTTTGTGTTTGCCCAAACAGGTTTTTGCCAGAAGTGCCAGCACATCAGGGTCGTGCGTTTGTTAAAGTCGCGCGCGGGCCCAGGGAGTCCCCGGGAGGGTCACAGGCCACCCGGTCGATTGTGCCCCCCCCCCCCCCCCCGGTGCCCCACAGCGGGAGGAGCCCACGAGGCTGAGGCTTCCTGGGAGCCCACGCGCCCCTCCCCGGCCCACCCCGAGCTAGGTGGGCCACAGTGATGGCTTGTCACGGATGACGGCCCAGCAGGCTCAACGGGGCCCCAATCTAACAGCCAGCAGCTGGGGGACGACACTAAGGAAAGACACAGACAGGAAAGGAATCACTTAATTCCGGTGGGGAAATCATGGAGCACTCTAACTGGTTTGACATAAAGGCCGTCCCCTGAGGCCAGGGCTAACCTGACTGCAACCGTGACTGCAGCGCCTTCTAGATCCCTGCAATGGGGAGGTTACGGTGGGCGAGGGGCTGTTCTCTAAACACGTATAGTGTCCCCATGAGATGGAGCAGGTCCCGGGCAGAAGCAGCAGACACACAGTGACTCTGCAGGAGCCTCTGCCTCTTACCGAAGGGCAGGCTGGGAGAGTAGGTGACCCGTCTGTGCTTCTCGAACCAGTAATGAGCAGATTCCACATTAGGAAAGAACTGCCTTCATCTGGGAACGCTGCTTCCTAGTTCGTTTCCAGTCCCCAAATGAAGGCAACCTTCTGACCAGTTCAACAACTTTGGGGCAGAATCTTTGAAAGCAGGACCGTCTCGGAAATCTGACATTTCCGGGGCCGCCCACACCCACACGCCAAGAAGCCATTACTCCCCCCAACAGCGCTTCCCACAGGGCAGTTGCTCAGACACATGGAATTTCACAACCTGCCTCTGTTCGATTTCTCCTTCTTCTTAATCTCTTTCTCTCCTCGTTAGAGTTTGCGAGGCCATGTGTGAGACAAGCGCGAGGCTCTGAGCTTCCTGGGAGCGCAATCAGGCCTGCAAGCCCGATCCCACAGCTCCTGGAGAGCTCAGTCCCATGGCTCCTAGGGCTCCCA
>NW_024412397.1:17077790-17113989 GCF_014898765.1 Herpailurus yagouaroundi
TCCCACAGCTCCTGGAGAGCTCAGTCCCATGGCTCCTAGGGCTCCCACTCCCATGGCTCCTAGGGTGCTCAGTCCCACGGTTCCTGGGGCTCCCAGTCCCACACCTCTGGGAGAGCTCAGTCCCATGGCTCCTGGGGCTCCCAGTCCTACAGCTCCTGAAGAGCTCAGTCCCACAGGTCCTGGGGCTCCCAGTCCCACGGCTCCTGGGGCGCTCAGTCTGCCAGGCGCAGTCAGCCCCCACCTCCTGAGGAGCAAGCAGAACCCTGAGGGAGTGAGCACCATGCACCAAACACCCCCTGTGCTGGGAAAACACCCAGAGCCGGTGCCTCCAGCCAGGGGACGGCAGGGACCGCCCTGCCCACTGCTCAGGAGGCTGCAGTTTTATTCCTGCTCCTGTTCAGCATGAGCCCCTCTTTACCCTTAGATAGCTCTGGTCCCATTGCAGTCCCGAGCTTCACTACAGGGACTCCCTTGGGCATGGGTGTGGCCTTGCCCTCCTGCGGGGCTATCTTCCTTCCTTTGCTTCTTCCCTCATTCACCGCCTCCATGTTGCCCTCTGGCCACCCATACCCTCCCTCGGTACCAGGCCCGGGCTCAGAATGTACCCACCCTTCTCTTTCCTACCCCAGCCTTTCTCCCATCCTCCAGGGCCCCCCAGGATGAAGCAGAAGTACAGAGGATGGGGAACCCAGAGAGCAAAGAGGCCTTTTCCTGGCCCAGAAAAGTCAGCATAATATAATGAGCATCTAACTGCTAACAAATCAGTGGGAAGCATTCCTATTTTGATCACTATGGCAGCGTAGATACTCAGACAGATCCCTTTCGATACAGCACAGCAAATTTGTTTTTTTTTTTAATTTTTTATGTTTATTCATTTTTGAGAGACAGAGAGAGACAGAGTGAGGGCCAGGGAGAGGCAGAGAGAGAGGGAGACACAGAATCTGAAGCGGGCTCCGAGCTCTGAGCTGTCAGCACAGAGCCCAACATGGGGCTTGAACCCACGAACGGACAGTGGGATCATGACCTAAGTGGAAGTCGGAGGCTCAACCGACTGAGCCACCCAGGCGCCCCTGAATTTGTTTTCTAATTTAATGCACAGTTGAGCTGTCAGGAAAATAGAGAAATTCCTCAGAGAGAAGAAAGGACAAACAAGCTTGGACTCAGAGGGCAAGCAGTTCTACTGCAGGTATTTTTTTGGTCGCCGGTGGCCTAGAGCTTGGACTTTAGTAGGCCACATGCACAGGGGATAGGAATATCCAAGTTAACTTTTCAAAATGTTTTTTAAAACACACATTCAAGGGGCGCCTGGGTGGCTCAGTCAAGTTTCCGACTTTAGCTCAGGTCGCGAGTTCGAGCCCCACATTGGGCTCTCTGCTGTCGGTGTGGAGCCCGCTTCAGGTCCCCTGTCTCCCTCTCTCCCTGCCCCTCTCTTGTTCGCTTTCTCTATCAAAAATAAATAAATAAACAAATAAACAAGCAAACATTTTAAAAACACACACATTCAGGGGTGCCTGGGTGGCTCAGTTGGTTAAGTGTCTGACTTTGGCTCAGGTCACGCTTTGGATTCTGTGTCTCCCTCTCTCTCTGCCCGTCCCCTGCTTGCACTCTTTCTCTCTGTCTCTGTCTCTGTCTCTGTCTCTGTCTCTCTCTCAAAAATAAATAAACATTGAGGCGCCTGAGTGGCTCAGTCGTTAAGCGTCCGACTTTGGCCCAGGTCATGATCTCGCGTTCAGTGAGTTCGAGCCCCGCGTCACACTCTGTGCTGACAGCTCAGAGCCTGGAGCCTGTTTCAGATTCTGTGTCTCCCTCTCTCTGACCCTCCCCTGTTCATGCTCTGTCTCTCCCTGTCTCAAAAATAAATAAAAAACGTCAAAAAAAATAAAAAAAAATTAAATAAACATTAAAAATACACACATTTAAATACATAGGGAGCATATGTCAAAATTTCACTTAAGTCATTAATGAGAGAATCAGTAGAATGATAAAGCCAGTGTAAGGGAAGATACAAGAAATTCATGTCAGTGGAATAGACAGGTGATAGATATATTGATGGACAGGGGCACCTGGGTGGCGCAGTCGGTTAAGCGTCCGACTTCAGCCAGGTCACGATCTCGCGGTCCGTGAGTTTGAGCCCCGCGTCAGGCTCTGGGCTGATGGCTCAGAGCCTGGAGCCTGCTTCAGATTCTGTATCTCTCTCTCTCTCTCTCCCCCCCCCCATCCCCTGCTCATGCTCTGCCTCTCTCTGCCTCTCAAAAATAAATACACGTTAAAAAAAAAAAAAAATGTTGGGGCGCCTGGGTGGCGCAGTCGGTTAAGCGTCCGACTTCAGCCAGGTCACGATCTCGCTGTCCGTGAGTTCGAGCCCCGCGTCGGGCTCTGGGCTGATGGCTCGGAGCCTGGAGCCTGTTTCCGATTCTGTGTCTCCCTCTCTCTCTGCCCCTCCCCCGTTCATGCTCTGTCTCTCTCTGTCCCAAAAATAAATAAATGTTGAAAAAAAAATTAAAAAAAAAAAAGATATTGATGGACAGATAATAGAGATAGATAAAATACTGGATTGTGATTTCTGAATTATACTTTTTTAATGGCTTAATATCCTACAGGGCAAAAAAGTAAATAAATAAAACAGTCATAACTTCTAGAATTTACCAGATAAAAATCTTCCGCATCTCAGCAGGTATTTTTTATAAACATCTAAGTTTACAGAGTTGTAAGGTTTCTGGGTCCTAATCAATAGAAAATAGCGAAAGGAACAAAGCTATAATTCCCTATCCAGAGAGTCAGATGACCTTGAAGAAGCTTGTCAGACAATGCCCTAAAGTGTCAGTGACACGAGGCACTTTCACCGGTGGGTTTGTCATATCAGACGCAACGAGATGGGTTCTCTGATAGAACACTCCAGGCTTGACCCAGGTTGCACGATCAATTTGTCCAATTACATTCTGGTTTAAAAGAAAAAAGGAGGACATAGTTTTGTTCCACCCGTGTAGGTAAGTACATTGCTATGAAATGTAAAAAGACTCCATAAATGTAAAATAGTTGACTAAAAGGCATTTTTTAAAAGTGGCATTCACAGGGGTGCCTGGGTGGCTCCGTCGGTTAAACATCTGACTTCAGCTCAGGTCGTGATCTCACGGCTCCTGAGTTCAAGCCCCACGTCGGGGTCTGTGCTGACGGCTCAGAGCCTGGAGCCTGCTTCGGATTCTGTGTCTCCCTCTCTCTCTGCCCCTCCCTCACTCGCAATCCGTCTCTCTCTCTCTCTCAAATATACATAAACATTTAAAAAAATTAAAAAAAAACCCAAAACCTTAAAAGAAAAAGTAAGTTGCAGTATAATTATGTTTCTATAACTTTCAAAACCAGGCAAATTGACGTAATGTTTTGCTCAGGGATATATACATTCGTGGGAAAACTCTAAAGTGAAGAGAGTAAGCAGCGAACAGTTGGGAGAATGGTAACCTCTGAACAAAACGTGGGGCTCCTGTGAGACTCAAGGGGCGTGGTAACGTTTCACTTCTTAAAATGGTCGGTGGACACATAGGTGTTGATTTTATTTTCTTGAAACCCGAAAGGCACATTATGCGCTCTTTTGCAGGCACGACCTATCTCACGCACACAGACTTTAAGGTCAGTCGGTATGCAAATAAGCAAAGAAAGGCGGAGGGAGGTAGCAGGAGAGTTTCTTGGAAGCCCTTTAAATGATGCGGGGAAAACACTGCCTGAACACCTGCCATATGCCCGGAATGATGCGGCAGAACAGATTTCCCGGCTCGTCTTCCCCCCACGCCCTCTGGTGGACGCGAGAAAAGCCACTCATGTCCCTGCTTCCTCCTGCTGTCTACTCACTACTCAGGCTGGAGACTTTTGCCACACTGGCTTGCTCTGTCCTTTGACTGTTTCTGCTTTGACTCTTTTCTTTCCCCCACGGTTTCCGAGGGTTGGGTCTATGCCTTATGTTTCTTCAGGAACTAGAATGCATAAATAGACATGTCAATATTAATTAACTGGGTGAACACTTTCCTTATTTTTTCCCCCGGAATCTACACAGGAATGTGATTTTGGAAAGACTGCGTTCAGGCATATAGTTTATGGATTATTGATCATTAGTGTCATTAATGATAGTAGAAGTGTCGGGGCGCCTGGGTGGCTCAAGTCGGTTAAGCGTCCAACTTGGGCTCAGGTCATGATCTCAGAGTTTGTGAGTTCGAGCCCCGCATTGGGCTCTGTGGAGCCTGGAGACTGCTTTGGCTTCTGTGTCTCCCGATCTCTCTGCCCCTCTCCAGCTTTCTCTCTCTCTCTCTCTCTCAAATAAATAAATATTAAACAATTTTTTTTTAAAGAATGATGTGGGAGAATGTTGTTATTATTTTGGTTTGGGTTTGGTTTAGTTTTTACCAAGTGGCTTGTATGAAAAATTTGTGTATTTATTTTGAGAGAGACAGAGACAGCATGAGTGGGGGAGAGGCAGGGAAAGAGGCAGAGAAAGAGAATCCCAAGCAGGCTCCGTGCTGCCAGCTGCGGAGCCCAACGTGGGGCTCAAATTCAGGAACTGTCAGATCATGACCTGAGATCGAACCAAGAGTCGGTCGCTTGACCAACTGAACCACCCAGGTGCCCAAATGGGCTCTATAGAAAAATAACCATGTATATCTTAAATTGTGCATGATGCCATTGACAAGGAATGGGGCAGAAGTCATTAGAAAATACTTTACTTCGGGGCGCCTGGGTGGTTCAGTTGGTTAAGCGCCCAACTTCGGCTCACGTCGTGATCTCAAGGTTTGGGGGTTCGAGCCCCGCGTTGGGCTCTGTGCTGACAGCTCGGAGCCTGGAGCCTGCTTGGGATTCTGTGTCTCCCTCTCTCTGCCCTATCCCCACTCGTGCTCTGTCTCTCTCTTTCTCTCTCTCTCAAAACTAAATAAACATTAAAAAAAAATATCTGCACTTGGAACAAGGGTCTAAATCCACACATGCTCTCTGTATTTGAAGAGCAGATCATCTTTGGTGCCTTTAATCAGCGGAACTGTATTTGAATTTGTGAAATAGCGTATTTCCCATCACGTCAGTCGCCTTGCTGGCTAGGCGTCTTTACGCTAGTATAGCCTTCCAACTATGTATCTGGCAAAAAAGCAGATAAAGCATTTGGGTGCGTTTGTCTCCATGAAGCTGCTGAAGGGCTATTAGCAGAAGTGTTTTCCTGAATTGAAGCGAGGACCTGAAATTACCAAGGACCAACCTTTGCAAACTGCACATAAAGGCCAGCTGGTGAAGAGCAGGGACGAAACCGTGGTTTGTAATTACCTGTTTGTCCAGAAATTGTGTGGAAGCGTCTGGGGAGCCCTTCGTTTAGAGGGCCCTCCCCACGTGCCCGCTGCCCTTCTCGGCATCCATCGTTGAACTTGGCAACAACTGTCTTGGGGAAACAAAGTCTTGGGGGCTCAATTCAGCCAATGCTGCCTCTCCTCTTCCCTAGTGGTTCTTCTAAAACACTCGGAAGTATATTTTTAATGTGTTGTTTAGGACTCCCGTCTTTCGAGCTGGCTGATGGCGCGCCTTGTCCTCACAGTCGGAAGGCGGGACATTGGAGCCCAGCCTGGATTTGCTGCCTGGCTCCACCCCGTGCCAGGTGTATTCATTGGCGAGAGCCACCGTCCCGAAGGGTGACGATGGGGGGCTTAAGCAACAGAAATTTACTCTCTCAGGAGAAGACAGTTCTGGAGGCTGCAAGTCCAAGATCAAGGTGTTTCTAGCTGAAGGTTGTGAAGGAGGATCATGCCAATCTCCTCCCTTCTGGAGGTTTGCTGGAAATCTTGGGGTTTCCTCTGTCCCATCACCCCAATCTCTGCCTTCGTCTTCATAATGCATTCTCCCGTGGGCGTGGCTGTACCCCAATATCCCACTTTATAAGGACACCAGTCCCGTTGATTAGAATTCCACCCTATTCCAGGATGGCCTTCTCTTAACTAATTACCTTCACAATGACTCTACTTCCAAATAGGGCCACATTCTGAAGTCTTGGGCTTCAGGCCCCATCACATGAATTTTAGGGAGATGTAGTTCATCTCGCAACACAAGGTGAGTAACCCGGACAAGTTTCTCAACCTCGTGCACCCTCGGTTTCTTGTCTCTAAAATTAGGAGACTCTGCCCATCTTGTGGGGAGCCGCGAGGAGTGAACTCGATAGTTTGGCACAGTACCTGGTTCCCAAAAGACAACTTAAGATCTCTTCAAATGATGGCACATCTCCAAGCTGCTTACACCATAGCAGCTAGATCAGTTTGGCCCTTGATTATTTTATTTACCAAAAAGAATTACTGTATTCACTGGGTTCCACTTCTGTCTAGAGAAAAAGTCGTGCTACTTTTGTCAAAACAAAACCCAAGCAAACTGATGGAAGAAAAGAGACACATTGTACGGTGAAGGGTCCTACGCTAGGACCAGAAGAAGAGGGTCCAACCCTACCCTAGTCAGGTGCCGACCCGCACGCAGGGTGACCCCCGAGCTTCAGCACCCTCGTTCATGAAATGGGATGGCCACCAGACCTCCCTACTTTATGGAAGAATGAGCAGGATCATTTATGTAAAAGCCATCCATGAAACTTATGCTTGTGCAAAAGAATATACTGTGCTGTCTAGCCATGCTCCGTGATCAGAAATATGAGAGGAATTAATTCCACATCCACATCAGTTGTCCCCTATTTGTCAACTCCGCGTTTTATTGATCCCACTCACCGGCGCCTCCCTCGCTCGATGCTGATTTACAGGGGGAAGGGGGGACTCGTAACGCCTGTTTCGTTCATTATACCTCACACCGCTACAAAATCAATACAAGCGGTTCAGGAAAGATCAAAATTCTCCAGACTCTGGCCCACGCCCGTAAACTATGCAAAGTTCCGGAGACTGCCATGCGATCCGGTCGTAAGTAGCAGGAGAAGTGAGAACAGGAAGCCGAGTAGAAGAAAAGGAATAACCTCAAGAGAAGGTCAGCATCCCAAACACAAGGCTTTGGGACTCTGTTGCTCAGCACCGCGTTCTGGGGCTTGGTGGACTGTTGGATTTGTGACCCCCAATGATTCCATTTTTCCTGCCCAAAGCATCCATGTAACCCCAAAGACTCTCCAGGGAGAAGAACCCCGCCCTCCCCACCCCCCGCCCCGTTCTAACACAATTTAACTAAAATATTCCTTGGAGAAGGCCAAGCCAGTTGTGTGAATCAGATGCCTTTTCAACCACGACCAAGGTGAGCAGCCTTGGGAAGAAGGAACCAAGGCAGATCCGGTCTGTCTTCAGCAACCCATTGAGTGGTCTTGAATTAGAGGCACGTGCTGATCAGAAGCCAGGCTTCAAATACGACCTGAGACCTTCAGAAACCACTGCACGTCAGCAGATGTCTCTCTACCTATTTCCTTCAGATTAAACACGTGTGGTTTCTTGCATACACCCACGCCAGCCCCAGCTCCCTCTTATCTTGGGTTTTTCTCAGATTTGAGATTTTCCCATTTCTTTGGCTCTGATTTCACCATTGATTGTTGACATTTCCTTCCTGACCAAGGCCCTTCCTTCCCCACCCAGGACTCTGCAATCTGTCTACTGGCGTCTGACTCGGCACAGGTGTCTGTCTCTAGCTTCAATATTTCTGGTCAGTATACAGATTCTAGAAAGACTGTTTTCTGAGCAGGGGGATGACCAAAATCCGATTAACGACCGGGGCCCCATAGGAATGCGGGGGTTTAAGGCAAACCAGACAGAAGGTTGAAAGAGAACCTAGAGAAGGACATGGATATTGGGGAGGAAGGCAGGACCATCAGGGATTGAAAAACAGTAGGAATCCGGGATGAGCAGGAGGCCAGCCAGACTTCCCTGAGGTCCAGGAGAAGCAGGTCGGGAAGTGGGGAGAAGTCTGGCCACAGCCCAAATGCGATATTGCACGCACCGTTTTGAAGACTAACGACCCCGGAAGTGACAAACAAGAAGGCCTTGACCCTAAGGGAAGCATTTAGCTCATTAGAGGAACTTCTAGAACTCTTTCTTGGGGAAGGGTCAAGACAACGGAGATAAGAGGTGGGTACGTGCACCTGCCTGGACTTGAAGACCGGTAGGGACACCAGACTCTCCCTTGGTCCCTTAGCACTCAGACAGGCCACGTGGGTGGAGATGGAAACAGCCTCACGCACAAGACAGCCCACAGCCTTATTCTGGGTGGGGGCTGTTGGCCACTCACCAGGTCCCAGCCAATTTCAGATCATCTCTTTGGGCCCCAACGGCTCCATTGATTGGATTTTGAGGAAGGAGCGTTGCCAGCAAATGTCAGCAATGTTCCATCCCACAGGCCTGTTCTGCTGTAGCCACATTATGTTTTGGGGGACCATTCAAACAAGAGAGGGTGCCAGAAATCCTGTGTCAGAAACACGAGAGAAGCTGTGCCCCCAGATAAGGATGACTCCCTTCTGCGGGGCCCTGCTGTGCTCTGCTCCAGCCCTCAGTAGATCTGAGTCAGAAGTGCTGGGGCTGGGGGGGGGGGGTCCCTTACCTGCGGGGACACGAGCAAAGCACCTCTGGGGGCGCCTGGGTGACTCAGTCAGTTAAGCGTCCAACTTTGGCTCAGGTCATGATCTCGCGGCTTGTCGGTTCGAGCCCCATGTCAGGCTCTGTGCTGACGGCTCAGAGCCTGGAGCCCGCTTGGGATTCTGTGTCTCCCCCCCCCGCCCCTCCCCCACTGGCGCTCTGTCCCTCTCCCTCTCAAAGATAAATAAACATTAAAAAAAATAAATAAAGGGATTGTCACCTCTTCCGGTACATGGTAGGTCCTCAATCCACGTTAACTCCTCGATAGGCTCACTCCCACAACCTGATGAAAATACCACCCTCCTCCTCTCCCCTCTGGGAAACACCCCCCACCCCACTTGGCTTAACTAAACCCACTCGCCCTGTTTGCAGCAGCAAATGAAAGTTCTCTTTTTGCAGCGGTGAACCAGAGCAGGCCGCCCTAGAAATTGATTAGATATTGGCCCCACTCTAATGGGGGAATGAAAGGAAATCGTGTTCCCATCGTCCCACGCCTGAGGGCCAGGCGCAGGTCCCCGCCGGTCTACAGGTTGGAGACTTAGGTGGCTTGTTCCTCCAGTGGATGCAGCGAGAGCATCTGTACACTTTCACAAGACACGGCAGAGAAGTAATGTGAGAAAGCTAGACAGCCAGGGAAGCCCTGGGAAATCATAGCATTCTTTCCGAGTCAGCTTGTGTCTGGGTCGGGAGGAGTCCAGTCCCTGTTGCTGAATCCACAAGCAGTCAGCTCATCTCTGTCCACACGGCCAGCCGCCAGGCCGCCTCTGCCTCCATTTGATAGGGCAAACGTGTCTGTCTCTACTTGTTGAGTCAGGAATACGAAATACGTATATTGGCACATTTAATAAACAAATAGGCACGAATTCCTGGTAAGCGATATTAAGGGACGTTTTTGAGATACCAACTTTTTCTTATACGCATGCCATTACTGAGGGATTTTTTTTTCTTTTTTATGTGAACCCCTAGGCATTTTTTTTTTTCAAATACCAAAGGAAAAAATGTTCCTGTATGTTTTTAGAGTTACCACTTGTAACATAAAAATCAACAATTGCAATGTGGATATATTAAGACACAAAGTGATAAAGTTACTCTGGAAGCCAATTTAAACAGACATTTAAATTTTGTAGAGGGAAAAGTGGATATGTACGTAGAAACAAAATTCCTGGAAGTTTCCACCCCAAAATGTTAACAGTCATCTTTTTACAGCTTGGGGAAGTAGGATTGTGAGTGATTTTATTGCTTCGTTTCATTTCTTTTCCTGTAGCCTCACTAGTCCAAGTTTTCTTTTCTTTTTTTAAGTAGGCTCCATGCCTGACATGGGGCTCAAACTCACAGCCCTGAGATTAAGAGTTGTGCGCTCTACCGACTAAGCCAGGCAGACGCCCCTCTCCAAGTTTTCTGAATTGAGAACATGTATGGCTTCTTTTTAAGGATGTTATGAGAGCAGTTTTAGACTCACAGCAACTCGTTGAGCACATGTTCAACCTCCCCCATTGTGAACATCCCACCAGAGTAGAACATTTGTTAGTTGATGAACCCACAGCAACAGATCATTACTACCCAAAGTCCATAGTTTGCATTAGGGTTCACTCTTGGGGTTGTGCATTCTGTGGGTTTAACAAACATGTAATGACATTTATCTACCATTGTGGTCTCATACAGAATAGTTTTACTGCTCAGAAAATCCTCTGTGCTCTGCCTACTCATTCCTCCCTCTCCACTAACCCCTGGCAAACTGCTGATCTTTTTTACTGTTCCTCCATAGTTTTGCCTTTTCTAGAATGTCATACAGTTGGGCTCATACAATATGTAGGCTTTTCAAATTGGCTTCTTTCACTTAGTAACGTGCATTTAAGATGTCTTTTCATAGCTTGAGAGCTCATTTCTTTCTAGCACTGAATAATATTCCGTTGTCTGGATGTACCACAGTTTATTTATCCATTCATCCACTGAAGGACATCTTGCATGCTTCCAACTTTTGGCAATTATGAATAAAGCTGCTATAAACATCCATGCGCAGGTTTTGTGTGGGCATAAGTTTTCAGCTCCTTTGGGTAAATACCAAGGAACGCAATTGCTGGATCTTATGGTAAGAGTACGTTTAGTTTTGCAAGAAACTGCCAACGCATTGTAGTTGTACCGTTACACCATTTTGCATTCCCACCAACAATGAATGAGAGTTCCTGTTGCTCCAAATTCTCTCCAGTATTTGGTGTCGCCGGTGTTCCAGATTTTGGCCATTCTGATAGGGATATAGTGGTATCTCACTGTCGTTTCAATTTGCATTTCCCTGATGACGAATGCAGTGAAGCATCTTTTCAGATCCTTATTTGCTCTCTGGATATCTTCCTGGGTGAAGCGTCTCTGTGAAGGTCTCGGGCCTATTTTTTAATCATGTGGTTTGTTTTCTTCTTACTGACTTTTAAGACTTCTTTGTATATTTTAAATAAGAGTCCTTTCTCAGATGTGTCTTTTGCAACTTTTTTCTCCCAGTCCATGGCTTGTCTCCTCGTTCTCTTGACAGCATCTTTCGAAGAGCAGATACTTTTCATTTTAATGAAGTTGAGTTTATCAACTATTTCTTCCACCAATGGTGGGTGCCTTGGTGTTTTATCTAAAAAGTCATCACCGGGTTTAAAGTCATTTAGATTTTCTACTGTGTTATCTTCTAGGAGTTTTCTAGTTTTGTGTTTTACATGTGGGTCTGTGACCCATTTTGAGTTAATTTTGGTGAGGGATGTAAGGTTTGTATCTGGAGTCATTTTTTGCCTGTGAAAGTCCAAATGTTTCGGCACCATTTGCAGAAGAGACCATCTTTGCTCAATTGTATTGCCTCTGCTCCTTTGTCAAACAACAGTCAACTATATTTATGTGGATCTATCTCTGGGCTTTCCATTCTGTTCCAATGGTCTATTCGTCTATTCCTTCGCCAATACCACAGTCTTGATTACTGCAGATTTATCGTGAGTCTTGAACTCAGACAGTGTCAGTCCTCCAGCTTTGTTTTTCTTCTTCAGAAATGTGCTAGCTCGTCTGGATCTTTTACCTCTCCATGTGAACTTTAGAACCAGTGTGTCAGTCACCTGTGTGAGAGGTTGGAAATGGTAGTGATTCCTCAGCCCCCCAGGCCTCTGTGGGGTGATGGCCCCCAAACCACTGGCCTGGTGACTCCCCAGTCCAGGCAGAAGGGAAAGTCCAGGAAGGAGAGAGTTGACTTTGGCACAGGGTATGGACAGACCCAAAGTAAGTGGTCAGTAAATACGACCTATCATTAATAGACTTCTTGTAGCACGGTGAAGTCAAGAAGTAAATAGTGCAAAAGTACACACACGCGCACACACACACACACACACAGAAGTCAGTGTGTTGCTATCCACAAAATAACTTACTGGGATTTAAGTTATTAAGTTATTGTTAAATGCTGAAGCTATAGATCAAGTTGGGGAGAACTGACACCTTGAAAATACTGAGTCTTCCTCAATAGGACATGGGCTACCTCTCCATTTATTTACTTCTTTGATTTCTTTCATCAGAGTCTTGTAGTTTTCCCCATATAGATATTGCACACACGTTGTTAGATTTATAACCTAAGTATTGCATTTTTCTGGATGCTAATGCACGTAGTATCGTGTTTTTAACTTCAAATTTCACTTGTCATTACCACTATATTGGAAACTGACTTAATTTTGTGTATTAACCTTCTATCCTGCAACCCCATTAGAATTGCTTATTAATTCCAGTGTGCCTTTTATAATTAGAAAAAAAAATATTTTTTAAGTTTATTTATTTATTTAGAGAGGGGTGGGCCAGAGAGAGGCGAGAGAGAGATAGAATTCCAAGCAGGCTCCGCACCGGCAGCACGGAGCCCAACGCAGGGCCTGATCTCAGGAACGGGGAGATCATGACCTGAGCTGAAATCAAGAGTCAGATGCTTAATTGAGCCACCCAAGCCCCCCAGAAGAAACTTAACAGTTATCTGAGATTGATCTTCTGAGAGGGAGGCAATGAGGCTCATAGTCTCTCACTCCCGTTAACTAAGGTAAGGAGAGAGCTCCAGTGTTGATGTGATTGCCAAGAAGCCCCAAGCAGAGTTGGTTATAGAACCTTGCAGGTGGACGGAAGGTGAACATGGAAAAGAAAGAGCGTGAAGCGGCAAGAAGACAAGACGAGGGGGAAACCCGTATTCACTGGGACTACGTAAGGCTGCTGTAGCGCAGAGACTCCGCCACAGAACGTGTTAAAGAACCGAAACTGGCTGCAGGAAGGCCCCCTTCTCTATCTCCCACGGTGCGGTCACCCCAAGGACGGTCAAGGACGGGTCTCCGCCAGGCGATTTCCAGGCCGCAGGAAGTAGGAGGCGCCCAGGAAGCAAGCACAGCGCATGTCACGCATGCCTCCTGGCCGCACGCACGCTTCCGCTCGTCTTCTATTGGTGGGAGCTCGGTCACGTGGCTACACCTGCAAGGGAGGCTGGGAAACGGCATCCAGACCCGCCCCCGCATGCCTGGCTGCGAAGCGTCGGCCCTTGTGCGCGGAGGAGAAAGTGTGTGTCTCCCTCACAACCAGGGACAGCCGCGTGAGGATGGGAGGCGGGGGGTGTCCCCCTAGCCTGGAGAAAATCTGCCACATCCTTCCTTCCCTTTGTGTGGGGTTTAGCTTTTTCAGAAGGTTCTCACGGACGCCCCGTCGTGTCCTTCTCGCAGCAAAACTGCAAGGCGGGAAGAGCCGGCGTTAGGGAGGAGAAGCGCTGGGGGCCCAGCCTGATTGCAATCCCAGCTCTGTCGTCTACTAGCCGTGTGACCTCGGGGCACTCGCTCAACTCCTCGGAACCTCACTTCCCTGAGCTGTAACACAGGGATGTTGACTGTCGACTTCACAGGGTCGTTTACTACCTGGTTGTGTGGATGAAAGGGGACAGTCCTGTCGGGCGTGTGTGGCGAGCACTTCACAGATGGGGAAACTGAGGCTCAACTCGTGTGGCTTGCCTAAAGATTCAAAATCCGGGCCTCTAACTTCCAGTGCCAATGTACCTCAAGGCATAGCTCTTGCGGGGCGCACAAGATGGGCAAGTCGGTTGCCCGATTGAATGAAAATCAAGAGTGTGAAAAGAGCACGAACTATGCGGATTAGAGCAGGAAATCGAAGGTGGCTGTGCAGAGAAAGGAGCAAGGAGAGAAGAGAGAAGGAACAGGGATGGGCGGAAGGGGCATAGGGCTGTCGGAGGCACTAAGGCCCTGAAGTTCTCGTTGTCCAGAAAGGGAAACTGAGGCCTGAGGCAGCCAGAGAGCTGCCGAAGCCCGGAAGGAATCGCTTCCCGCTGGAGAACTTTCTCATTCTGGGGAGAAGTGCGAGGCAACCACCTGCTCCGCTTCGGCGCCCCCCATCCCCCACCCCCGGCTCATAGTGCTATTTTCTGGAATGACTTCGGACTCTTCCCACTGGCTGCCCACGCTGTGATCGGACAAGCGAGACTAGTTGAGGGAGGACAGAGCACCACGCGCATCACAATATGCCCTTCTCTCTTTTGTTTTATTGTAATCCCTCCAGGAACAGGCCCCAGATGACCTTTCGATAATCCGAAATCCCAATAAAGAGAAGGACTCTCTGACAAGTGCACAGTGTTTGGGAAGGCTTTAGTGTTTTGTAGCCTTTAAAGATTTTCATCAGCCCTCCGAGTTCTCTGTGTGCTCTGGAGGCAGTGAGGGAGCAGTATTAGCTGGGTAAAAGGTCACTGCCACAAAGGTTGTCTTTGGCCAAACAAATCGGACACGGCAGAGTGGGAGGCTCCGGACAGATAGGAAGCTGTTGACAGTATCGCGAAGCAGGTGCAACTAGCATTTTCCACGTGCCCGTGCGGGCCGAGAGAAGCCCTTCTTCCGTTCTGTGCTTGCTCCAAGATGCTTTTCTTCTGTTTTTCTTCTTTCTCTATATTCTCTCGTGTTTCCTCCACAATTTACATCAGGCTTCACCTGGCTTGGCAGCCGTGAGCACTGCCACTGAGATACTGCTTCGCTGGTTCTCAGACTTGAGCGAGCATCAGAATTGTCTGGAGGCCCCACGGAAGCACTACCTGCTGGGCCGCGTCCCCCTTTCCGGTGCAGCTGGTCTGGGACAGAGCCGGAGAATTTGCATTTCTGACAAGTTCGCAGGTGCTGCCGCTGCTGGTCTGGGGGCGACGCTAGAGCAAAGGACTTAGATACACGTCCCTGGGCTCTGCCTCTGCCCCGGCCACCAAGTCACTCGGCACGCAGACTCCCAAGGGGGTTCGGGCTCCAGGTTTGTCCTTAAGTTCGTGATATCTCGGAGCTGCCCCCACAGTCGGGTCAGATCACAGGTTCTGGAACCCCTAGATCAGCCCCGGCCTGAGCAGTTCTCCCAGCTGTCCTCTGGACACCAGCGCCCTCCACCAAGATTTCCATCACCAAGGAGCCAGCATTGTCCTTAGCTTGGGTGGGGGATGGGGAGGGGTGGAGGTGGAAAGGACACATCTGGGCATTTGTCTGATGCACCGGGTGTTAAAGATCCAGGAATTTGAGGTCAAGTGTGACAGGCTGTCCTCATCTTAACAATTGAAAACCAAATGAAGCATAATGTGCATTTCAACTTCCTCAGAAAAAAAAGGCAGTGGAAATCACTGAGAAGATTATAAGCTGTTTTCAGTTGAAAAGGACAAATAGATTCGATTAGAAGTAAGAGATACGTTTCCAACAGGATTCGGTGGAAACCTTATTCCGGTCCTCATGATGTTCCGAATTTCCTAGCAGGCTGGCCATTTAAGAGGACACCGTGAATACTCTGACTCTTCTAATTAGCCCAGCAACAAGGCGACAGTTTTCCTAGGAGGCTTCTGGTGAGTTTCAACATGGCAAAGGGACCCTGCACTGGTCTTTCGGGTGCTGCCCTCTCGTGGCCGCCTGAGCACATGCAGCTAAAGCTTTCTTCTGGATTCTATACATCTCTTTCTTCAAATCAAAGGGAGCAAGAGACCAGAACTGACTCCTCCCCCCAAAGGGGGGAAGGGGGTGGAAGCCTGCCACACCACAGATGTTTCCCCGGCTCTGAAACTGTTGCTATGGCTGTTGCTTCATAGTGTCTTGTGCAAAAAGAGGTAAGAGAAATCGTCCAAGCAGGTCATACTGATTTCCCTAGACTTTGTGAATCCAGATTCTGAATCTACTTAAAACAAAACGGAAGAGAAACCCCTTCCCTTTGCTCCTTTCGGACGCCCCAGCTGCTGTCCTTTGCCTCTCCTTCGCCTTGCTTCCTTCCTGCTTCTCTTCCCGTATTTTCCAGCAAAGAACTCCTTATGCTGTCATTCTGACTTATCTACGTGCCGCCCTCTTTCTGAGATTTTCAATATTATGTAGGGAGGTTTTCATTTTTCCTTTTGAGTCTCAGTCAAGGGTGTTCTGGTTGTCCCGTCTCTGTCTCTTCTCTTCTCCTTTGCACTGTCCCCTAAGACTTGGTGTGCCTCCTCCCATGTCTGACATTGCTGTCAGTTAGAAGTTCCTGCTCAGAAGCTGTGGGTATCAGGCTACATCACGGAGCTCCTCTCTCATGCAGACTAGACAGCAGTCATTCAGTGCTCTAATTTGGATATCGATTTTGAGCACTGATTCTCAACGTGTAATTTGGGTACGCCCCCCCCCCCCCCACTTATACCCCAAGGACCTGAGAGCCTTCCAGGGGACCCAGAAGGTCAAAGCTATTATCATAATACCAAGACATTATTTCCAGTTTTTACCCTCATTCCCTCATGAGTATACACTGGAGATTTCCAGAATGCCCCTGACGTGCGATATCGCAACACGCTGTCGGCAGGGGCGGATCTAAGACGCCGATGTATCTTCTGTGAAGCTGGACGTGGCAGAGATTCCCCAACTGTAACGCAATGACATTCCTCTTACTATTATTTTTGGTTTTGAAAATACAGGTATTTTCCATAAAAATATGTTATGCTAGGATGTAGTAGACTTGCTGTTCTGTTTAAATGCGTTAGTAAGTGTTTAAATTTTTTCTCCAGTTTTAGTTTCGAACGCAGCGAGCCTCGGTGGCTGCAACACACGGAATAAAGGCTCGTGGCTCCCAGACAATTTTGAGGGTGCAGAGGGGTCCTGAGACCAAAAACAGGGATCGTGATAGTATCCGCTTCAAAGAGACTGGAAGCCTCTGGAAGCCTCTGGAAGCTTCTGGAAGCTGATGTGGAGAAACCAGGGGACGGTGGGGGTGCACCAGAAGCTCGGTCGCTATGATACAGTGTGTAAGGAGAGGCTGAGGGTGGCTGCTTGTTCCCAAGGGTGGAGGAGGAAGGTTAGGGTCAACACTGCTGGCCAGAAGCATATTCTTAGATCGCACCAAACTTTCCCTGAGCCCAGGAAAACCGAGGCTGCTTTGCATTACCTCTGTGCGGAGCCCGAAGAGGCCGAGGCCCCCACTGGAGACGAAGCCACATGAGCCGCGCCCTTGTGGGGCAGCAGGGCTCCCTGGCTGAGGGTCACTGACAGGGATCCTTAGCAGCTGCCGGCGACACGGAGGGCTTGGGCCCGGGTTATCCCTCTCAACCTCTAACCTCTCTTCTGTAGAGCCCAGGAAGCCAGACATGACCTCTCTTAGGTTCCTTTGCGGCTGGCGTACTACTGTTAGGGGCTGAATTATGTTCCCGAGAATTCGGACGTTGCAGCCCTAACCCCCCTTGTGTGACTATACTTAAATGGGGTCATCAGGGTGGGGCCCTCATCCAAGAGAATTACTTAGTGGCCTTAGGAGAAGAGGGAGAGAGGCCAGAGATGTGTGCACAGGGAAGGGCCACGTGGGAGCACAGCAAGGGGGCCATGGACAAGCCACACTCCCCGCCCCCCCTTCTCCCCTCTGCCACGACGTCACGGGGGATCCCTGGGATTAGCTGACTAAGAAGAAGTTGAGTCCGGTCTTCCGAAGGTTCCACACAACAGTCTGAAATAAGGCAGCAGGCTGATACAGTGTCCTAACCCCCACCGCGGGGCAGGCCCTGTAAGGACAGAGGAACCCTTGCACTGAGCAGGACTCTGGGTTTCCTGAAAGCGGACATGGTGAGACACGGCCCCTCACTAATTCCTGGGCAGCGACTAACCACTTGGCTGCATGGTTAGAAGCTTGGGAGGAGCGAGACCAGGGGAACTGTTGACGCGTCTGGGGCGGGGGCGGGGACAGGGAAAGGGAAATTGTAGGTAAGATCCTCTCAGAGGGAGTCCCAGGGGTGACAATGATCGCACCCTGCGTGACCGTCACCAGAGTGAGGGTGGAAGCATCAAGCTTTTGGTGGTGCTCTTGCTCTGGTAGCGGGCACCATTGGTGGAGGGATCTGTCTGGAACCCTCCCCGGGGGGGGGGGGGCAGCAGCCCGGCCACCGACAAGGCGGAGCCTTAAACCACAGAAGGGCCACACGAACTCGCGTCTGCTCCGCGTTCCTAGGAGAAGGGTTCACACCCCAGAACACAGGGGGCTGTGCCCCGACGGCATCCTGCCGACGGAGGAGGCGGGCAGCAGGAGACCAGAAGGCCGGAGATCACACACTCAGCAGCCACTCCCCACCCGGGAGACCCTCCGAGGGGCCACGACTCCTACGCTCCCAGCTGGGACCCGGTTAGGGCCCATTGGCACGGCAGGAAGACCTGATGGAAAAGTCCTGCGGCACCCCTCCCCCTTCCATTGTGATTCGAGCACGTATTAGGTTGTTCGGCAGATTCGGTCCAGTTTCCTACACTCTGGGGAAAGAGAAGCTCTCCGCCGCAAATCCATTTCCCGAGTAGCCAAGGCGCCTTCCGGTTCCCTCCAGTCCCAGCCAGTTGTACGGCTTCCTGCAGCCACCCAGGCCGACTCTGCCGCCGCCATTGCCATCTGGTCCCTCTGTCCCCACCTCCCCACCTGCTCCTCCATGAAACTCTGCCGCTATTTGCTTTTGCCTCCGTACGCCCGCCCGGCCTCTTTATCCTTTTCAGCGCAGCCGTTACAACCTGCTCAATTGCCTCGCCCCAAATAGTAACACACACACCAAATTCTGGAAACCGGGAATAGTGACTTCACCAACCAAACGTCTGTACCTCGGGCCCACGATGGATGCAAAACAACCTTTTGGACTTTCAAAATGTAATTAGCATTCCTAATTAAGTTCAATGGTATTTCTCCAACATTCCCAAGAGCAGGCAATGAAGGATAGAATACCTAAACACCTCACCGGCTCCTGTCTCTTGTAAAATAGACCCTTACAAAATCTGTCCTAGAGGTTTTAGGGAGTGAGATCATGGGTTATGCTCGCCTTTCCAATGCAGAGACAGTCGTGGGGCATCTATTCAGAATGAGACGCTCCCTCATAAGACTTGGTTCGATTACTCACGTGGGACACTGATTTGCTGTGCGACTTGAGGCACGTTTGTCTGACGTCATGGTCTGTAACTGAAGACGTTTCCCAAGCAGGGGCTCCTCCGTTGTCTCAGAAGGCTTTATGAGGCCATGAGCTTCATCTGATGCCGGAGGAAGAATTACCAGCTCTCTGTGCACATGTCCGTCCCATTCCCAGCGCAGATCCGGAAATCATGGGCTGCCAACCTCTGGAAAGGACTCGGTGGTTTCTGGCCCAGATCTGTGCAGTCCCTGAGCATGTCGGTAGAACCTGGAGGGCGCCAGGGGGCCTTCTGGGGAGATGCAGGGAGACTGAGCAAAGCTGCACAGAAGGACATTTGAAGGAACCCCGGGTTGCCAGGTCTGTTTGTGAGCTCTCCCTTAAACGTCCGTGGTCCTCACGGTCCTTCAAGTGCTGAGGAAACGCGGAAGTCCTCCCAGGATCCTCCACGAGTGCGAACGTGCTGTCTTTCTAGCCCCCAAGCCCCCGTTCCACTCCAGCTCCCAGCTGTCCCTCCCCTCCCCTCGCAGCCCACCTTCATCGGTAAATGAGGATGAGAACAGCATGTAGCTCAGAGTGCTGTGTTAGGATTAAATGCCTTGGTTTCCACAAAGTGCCTAGAACAGCATATGGCATGTAATGGTCCTCGCTCAACACAGCTGTTATTATTGTCTTTCAAATCTCAGCTTAAGGCTCCTTTCTCAGAGATTCCTTCCACGGCCTCGCAGTGAGGGTCAGGCTTTCTTAATTCTCACCTAAGCTGTAATTAGGTATGTCTGGTGGTGTTTATTATTACCCCCACCTGGGATACTATCAGATCAAAGGGAGCGGAAATTGCCTCTGTGTTTGTCAACATTGTATTCCCAGTGCTTAGCACAGTGCCTGGCACGTGACAGGAGCAAATAAACATTTGTGGGTCATACAGCCCCCGAAGGAATGGGCGAGTGAATCTGTGAGTGCCCATTTGCATCCAAATATGAATGGAGGCTGCCTATGGAAGCCATCTTTGGCTGTGGAAGCCATCTTTGGCCAAGGGATACCTGGTGGCTTGATCAACTGACTATGACTCCCAGAGGGAGCCTTGTAGGGAGTCCCTTGGGGCATGAGAAATGTCCCTCTGAGCCAAAGACGGTGCATGTCTTGGAGAAGTTGCTGTTTGCACATGAGAGTCATTAATTCAGACTCTGTGACATGGAACAAATCCTGTTACTCTTTGGGTCCAGGGCTTCAAAAGCATGGTTAGCTACTTACTAGAATCCTTCGGGAATTTTCGAGAAAAGCTCACACTGCTGAGTCCCACCCCACCTGCGAATCCCCAGGAGTTTATCCTGGGAACCTGTACGTGTCAAAAGCTTCTCAGGTGATTCTGCCATAAGCAGCCTGCACAGACCGGCACTTGAGAATCCCTCATCTTGTCAAACTCTGTCATTTTATAAAGGAAGAAACAGGCACACTGACACCGTATCAAGATTGAGAGCATGACTGTTTTAATCAACAATGAAGTAAACATAATTTGCCTGGGACCAGAAAATACGCTGTGCCTTTTGAACCAGCACATAATACAAATAATGCATGTTAGGGTCCATTAGCATGGCAGTAAGACCTGATGGAAAAGTCCTGCAGCACCCCTCCCCCTTCTATTATGATTCGAGCACGTATTAGGTTGTTTGGCAGATTCAGTCAAGTTTCCTGCAGTAGACTTACCACACTTGGCTGGGGTGTATTTGCCAAGTTCAACACAGAATGACCCAGTGCTGACGGCCCCAGACACAATGCCAAGTCCCTCCATGTGGGGCTCTGCACCTGAGGGTTCCTGGTTTCTGAGAACACAGCAAAGCGATCCTTCTAAACTCAGTTTCTCAACCTGGGCACTATGAAACTTATCAGAGAATTCTTAGATGGGGGCCGGGGTAGCTAGCCCATGCACTGTAGTGCTGAATAGCATCCCTGGCTTCTACCCACGAAAGAACAACAAAAATGTCAGCAGACATTGCCAAATCTCCCCTGGGAAGACAAAATCATCCCCTCTCCCCCGCTGAGCATTATTTATTTATTTAACCTTATAAATTTATTACATTATTTTTTATTTTATTTTCATTTTTTTAATGCTTATTTATTTTTGAGAGACAGAGACAGAGTGCAAGCTGGAGAGGGGCAGAGAAAGAGGGAAACACAGAATCTGAAGCAGGCTCCAAGCTCTGAGCTGTCAGCACAGAGCCCGATGTGGGGCTCAAACTCACAAACTGTGAGATCATGACCTGAGCCAAAGTCAGACGCTTAACCGACTAAGCCACTCAGGCGCCCCTAAATTTATTACGTTATTTATCCAACCTTACAAATCTACCTTACAAAGAAGCAAAGGACATTGTAGCATGAGATCAGGAATTTTTACTGGAGCCTTTTGCCCTATGGAGAAAATTAAAATAATATATATATATATATATATATATATATATATTTCATGAATAAAGCCCCAAAAAACACAAGTCAGAAGGAAAAGATTGGTAATCTTGCCTATATTAAAATGTAAAGCATGTATCATATACAGAGTTGCCACAGATTGGGAGAAAGTATTTGCAACACAAATAATCAACAAGATTAGTCTTTGGGATAAATAAAGGACAGCTTAGAATCAATAATAAAAAGGCAAACACCCAAGAGAAGAATGGGCAAAGGATATGGTAGGCAGTCTCTGAAAGAGAAGCTCCATGGGGCCATTACACACATGGAAAACAAACATTCAACCCCATTGGTAGGCCGGGAAATGCAAATTGAAGTAATCAGATACCACCTTACATTCATCAGGGATTTAACAGTAAATTAACAGGTTGATAGAACCACATGTTGGGGAGGGTCTTGACTGATGGTATCTACTCCCCTTCCTCCCCTAGTGAGGGTGAAAATTGGCAAAATCACTTTAGAAAACTGTATAGGATTATCAGCCAAGGTTGAATATACATATACCCTATAACCCTGTAATTACTCTCCTGACTATACACCCCGGGAAACATATCTCCATGAGGAAACACAAACAAAGAGTTTTGTTACAACCATGTTTGCAACCATGAAAAACTGGAAACATACCAAATGTCTACCTACCAACTGGTGAATGGATAAATATTTAAGGAACACGTGCACTCAGTAAAACACTACGAACGCTTAACAATGAATTGACTGGCTAGCCGAACTATGTTTCATGGGGATATCATATTTCGAAAGGATATTACAGCATGGGTCTAATTGTATAATGCTTAAACACAACATACTATATAACATTTATAGACATCTGCATGTTATTAGTAAACATAAAAACATGGCGGAAACTTGGATGAGATGCGGGAGGTCTACAACTGTGTTCGCAATGTTTTATTTTTAAACAAAAAGAAACACATCTGAAAGAAAAATGCAAACTGTTAACCTGTGTTTCTTAGGGATGATGGACATGTGGGCTATCAGTTGCTTCATTTCTTTAGGCTTGGACTGTGAAATATTTTACATTTGTAAATATTAAACATTCAAAAATAAATACATCTGGAAAAGGCAGAACTACAGGGATGAGAGACAGTTGCTAAGAGCTGGCGGTGAGTGTATGTATCCGTCAAAACTCACGAAAAGTGCACACTTTTAAAAAAGGTGAATTTTTAGGGGCACCTGGGTGGCTCAGTTGGTAGAGCATCGGACTTCGGCTCAGGGCATGATGTTGCGGCTCATGAGTTCAAGCCCCACGTTGGGCTCACTGCTGTCAGTGCTCAGCGCAGAGCCCCCTTTGACTCCTCTGTCCCCCTCTGTCCCTGCCCCTCTCTTGCTCACGCTCTCTCTCAAAAAGAAATAAAACAATAAGGGGCGCCTGGGTGGCTCAGTCGGTTCAGCGCCCGACTTTGGCTCAGGTCATGACCTCATGGTTTGTGGGTTCATGCCCCGCGATGGGCTCTGTGCTGACAGCTTGGAGCCTGGAGCCTGCTTCGGATTCTGTGTCTCCCTCTCTCTCTGCCCCATCCCCACTCATGCTCTCTCTCTGTCTTAAAAATAAATTAAAAAAATTAAAATAAAAAAATTAATAAGCAATAAAACATTAAAAAAAGAAAAAGGCAAATTTTATTGTATAGAAATTATACCCAATTAAAAAAAAGAAAGATAGGGGTGCCTGGGTGACGCAGTCGGTTAAGCGTCCGACTTCAGCCAGGTCATGATCTCGCGGTCCGTGAGTTCGAGCCCCGCGTCGGGCTCTGGGCTGATGGCTCGGAGCCTGGAGCCTGTTTCCGATTCTGTGTCTCCCTCTCTCTCTGCCCCTCCCCCATTCATGCTCTGTCTCTCTCTGTCCCAAAAATGAAAAATTAAAAAAAAAAAAAAAAAAAGAACTCAACAGATAGTGGGGTGCCTGGGTGGCTCAGTCGGTTGAGCATCCGACTTCAGCTCAGCTCATGATTTCACGGTTCTTGAGTTCGAGCCCCGCATCAGGCTCTGTGCTGACAGCTCAGAGCCTGGAGCCTGCTTCCGATTCTGTGTCTCCCTCTTTCTCTGCCCATCCCCCGTTCATGCTCTGTCTCTCTCTGTCCCAAAAATAAATAAACGTTGAAAAATAAATAAATAAATAAATAAATAAATAAATAAATAAATATTAAAAAAAGAAAGATAAAGAATTCATCTAATACATGTAGGACAAAAGGTGCAGCATTGGACCTTGTTTTATGAGCCTCTTATCTAATAAAAATGAAATACTACATAAAATTACAGTTACTTGGGAGAGTATATTAATGCATTCCTAGTCATCATCAACAAATTTTTAAAAGTCAACCGCCATTTTAAGTGATAATCATCTATCTGTACTGCACAATCTGCTGAGATACCCAGCACTTGGCCCCTTCCTTAGTCCAAAGCAACTCTGGGCCATTCCTGGCTGCTCTGGCCGCCCTAAGAGATTTCCGGAAGCTCCTTCACAACAGGATGCCTGACATTCGCATCAGTAGTCCTGGAGTCCTTGCCAATAGGTGGTCGTTAGAAACATTCGCTTCTTGACTGAACGACTGAACGAAAGAGGAGTCACTTCTTTGTCCCGGCATCTTCAGTGGAGGCAGCCCCTTCTCTCACCTCTGCAAGGACAGTGGCGCGTCCCTGTCTGCCCACGACTGAGGGGCGTCGGGACGGGGGAGGGTTCGGTGCCCAAACCGACGAAGTCCCGGCCACATGGGGATGCGTTGGTCACCCTGCTTTGACCCTGTGATTCGAACCTGTCACCTCCGAGCTTCACCGGAGGGCACCGGGTGAGGACGTTTTGGGGACAGCCTTTTATGTCAATGGTTTTCGGGCTTTGGTCTCAGGCCCGTCAGAATCCCCAGAGAAGCGGCTTCCAATCTTCTGCCCGGAGAGTCGAGCCCCGCGAGCCCTCAGGATACAATGTCCAGACAGTCCCTTAATCGTTCTGGTTTCAGTACAGTGTCACCACCCTCACTCTGCCTGGCCTCCCTCAGTCCCTCTGTCAGCCTCCGTGTGCCAGCCTGGCCCGCCTCCATTTTCACAGGATGCGGCCACAACCCCAAACAGCACCACATCCTCACAAGGCTGAGGGACGCGACCACGAGAAGGACTTTCTCCTTGACGCTCCCCAACCCCCACCCGTTCCCGCGAGGACAGTCTTTCCCAGAAGTCCCCGGCACACGCCTCCTTAGGTCTCATTGGGCAGAGCTGGGTCACATGACCACACTTGGGCCAATCACCGGCAAGAGCACCGAGGGAGCCAAAATTGGCTTTTACGAAGTATGGGGCCTCCCCAGTGTTGATGCTGGAACGTCAGTTTGGTTTGGCAAGGGAGGAGGGAATAGGCATGTTCGGCGGCCACCCAAAATGGCTGCCTCCGCGATATGAGCACAGCATTGTTTTCCATCCCAGGTGGGGTCTACGGACTCTAGTTCTAAAGGCTTCTCACCTTTTTAAAAGTACTTGGGAGCCTCTCAGCTTTGACCTTCCCGGGAAGGGGGCCTGCTTGGGCCATTTGGGGATAAGAGTCTTACAAAACTGAACATATCTAAGACCTGGTTGAGAGGTGCCTGCCTGTAGGCACGAGAAGCCTCCCAGAAAAGGAATCACCTAAAAAAAGAAGGGGTTAATTCCATCACTGCCTCAGCCGCCATTTATTGATCACCTACTGTGTGCCAGCCATGGTGATCAGGGCTAGTGGTGAACAGCACAAATGCAAAGGGCAAACAATTGTCACTGTCCATCCCAGCGCCCATCGGCTCATGGGGCACCCAAGGGAGAACGACCTCTATTAGAATAAGGAAAATCTGCAAGAGCAGTTTCTGGAACAACATGCTGAGCGCTTAGCAGCACTGCATCAAAGCCTCAATGAGGGAGCACAGGTGGCACAAGGCGGGGCAGAGGGGACTTACCTGCTTGTGACATTTATGGAGATCATTTGTGCTCTGGATGGACGCAGTAGGCTGAGCACGGAGCCAGGCGGGGTGGGGGAGGGGCAGCGGGGAGGGTCCAGGCGTTTACAAGACCAGCGAGATATCCCTGGACTCTCCCAACACCAGTCGGGAGGAACTTAAGGGCGGCTGGAGTTCCTTTAGACCTGCGGGGGTGACTATACTGTCAATGTGACCTGTCCCCGGGTTGGTATGTGGGGACGAAACATGAATTTCAGAATTTAGGGAGAATTAGAGGAGTCACCCATCAATTCTCTATGCTGATGTCGCCGCCTCTAGAAATTTGCTTCAGTTTATTATATACAAAAATAGAGAAAAAAAACCAACCCAGTATAATGAGCCCCCACATACCCATCACCCAGCTTCAAAAAGTATCACGACATGGCCAATCTTGTTTCTGGTCTCCCTCGTCCTCCTGGTATTATTTTGAGGCAAATACCAGATTTTATCATTCTGTCCATAAATATTTCAGGATGCAGCTGAAAGATAAAGCCTCTTAAAAAAACAAAAACAAAAACATGACCGCAATACCACTACCACATTAAAACATCAGTGAGTCCTTAGTATCATCGAATATCCAGGCCGTGTTCAAATTTCCAGCTGTCTCGTAAATGTCATATGCTTTTTTACAGTTTGCTTCGGGATTGAAAGAAGTTCCACATACTCCATAAATCTTAAACCCCTCGGGAATTCCAGATCGAAACAAAAGCCAGAACAAAATTGGATTTCTCTATCCCTACTTTATATTTTGTGAAATTGCAAGCGTGGAGAGGGTATTTTTTTTTCCTTATTAAAAAAAAACAAAAAGAAACTTTCAAAGGCAATGTCACTAGTCGTTATGAAAGCTATTTCCATGGCCCCAAGTTTCTAGCCTCATAACCAGAAGCACTTGGCAATTTGACAGCCCATCAGTGTTGGCGGGGGAGTCATTTCCCACCAGCATCCATCCGGACTGTAGGGTTCCTCCTGCAAAGGTCACACGCCCTCAAGATCTCCTCTGAGGCCTAATTAAGTCAGAGGTGCCAAATCAGCCACCAGAGGGCTCCCAAAGAACTCCATGAACTTGGAGGTTACCCAAAAACCCAACTTGGTGCATTCTGATACAGACACTGAACATGCCGGGCAGGGACTTGTCTCCTGGCTCAGGTCAGGTTCTACCAGGAGAACAGACCAAGCCTCCGGGAGATGAGGGTCCCCAGGGTGGGGTGGAAAAGGACAAGGTTCGCTGTCGGTTGCCCTGGCAAAAGATTTGAGGCTTACAGCCCTCCCCACCCTCCAGTGGTGGTCTCAGCAGATCCGCTTGGAGAGACACAGTACAGAGATGGGGAGTCTTCTGTGCTAATTAGCTCCTCATAGCCCCGTGATTGCTGATAAACCCTTTATTTATTGAGTACACAAAGAGAGCGTTGTTTTAAGTGATGTTACGCAAATGCAAGTAGGGATGGTTAACGTGAAATCACACACCCGGGAAGGAACACAAGCCTGAGAGCCTGGACACCCTGGCCTTATAAATCTCTCCATTTCCAGGCCTTGTTGCTGGAAACCGAAGAGTTGGGATGGGAGCCATTGATTGGATCTCGTCCTTCTCTGTTGGGAGTTTTGTTGAGGGACCGTATTCTTTGCTAGGGTTGCACAACTGGCTGATTTACAACAGTAAATCATCTCACTGTTCTGGAAGGCTGCAAGTCCTAACTCGAGGTGTCAGCAGGGCTCTGCTCTCTCTGACACTCTAGGGGAGAGTCCTTCCTTGCCTCGTCTAGCTTCTGTGTCTGCCCGAAATTTTTGGCGTTCCTTGGCTTGTAGATGGCTGCCTTATTGCTGTCTGTTTTCACGTCTTCCACCCTCTGTGCATATCTGTCTCTATGTCCAGATTTCCCTGTTTTACAAGGACACCAGTCATACTGGATTAGAGCCACCTCCCCCCATGACCTCATTTTAACTTGATTACTTCTGTAAGAACACTACCCCCCCCCCCCCCCCAAACAGGTCACGTTCTAAGGTATGACGGGATTAGGACTTTGTTTCTTTTTCGGTGGACACATTCAACCCATAACAGCGACCGTGTTGTAAAATAGATAATGTTTGGAAGGCCTGTAACGACACACCCATGAACTGGGCACGCTAGTGGGTCACACAATCCTGAGGCTCCGAAATAAAGTTACAAGTCCTCAAAGGTATCATGATAACACAAAGATAACGATGATGTGAAAAACTACATACTGTGACTTTACCAAGAAATGTGATTATAACCCAAGTTGCATTAAACTCACTAGATTTGATGTTTTCCTCTGATCATTGGTACAGAAAGTACATGCCGAACAAGATATCACAAATCTAGATTGTTTTTCTTTGGTTTTGTTTGTTTGTTTTTTGTTTTTTTCTAAAAAGGTACATCAGAGAGTGATTATTGTGCTACCCAACAGGCTATCACAGAACTCTTTTATATAGTAAATAAACACTCAGAACTCTTTTTGCATTAAGCACAGAGAGAACTTGTATATCTTAAGCATTCACCAAATCAGAATTCACACCGCTTTTCGGGAACACAAGCGTTTGTTACATAAATGAGCCCCTGTCTACTTGAGCTCATTGCCAGCAGAAAAAAACCCAGTCATTCTCTAGGGTTTTACCAGAATGTTCATGGCCCAGCAGGCACTGGTCCCAACAGGTACCGCTTCAGCTCCTGACATGGTTTCTCAATGAACAGTGTCAGGGCCAGCCCAGTGATGATGGTCAGCAAACAGTGTCCAGAGAAAAGGTAGAACTGGAGACAAAGAGGGGCAGAGTAAATGCAATCCTACTACCAGATTCGTACTATGTTTGGTTTTAAAGGGCATCATCCCGGCCGTATGATCTAGATCTGTAAGACCTCCAGCCCTGAACGTTAAAACTAAGGTAGGAGCGCCTGGGCGGCTCAGCCAGTTGAACATCCCACTCTTGACTTCGGCTCGGGTCACGATCTCACAGTTCGTGAGTTCGAGCCCCGCATCGAGCTCGGTGCTGACAGTGCAGAGCCTGCGGGGGATTCTCTCTCTCCCTCTCTCTCTGCTCCTCCCCCACCGGCTCTCTAACTGCCTCTCAAAACACATAAAAATAGGGGCGCCTGGGTGGCTCAGTCAGTTGAGCGTCCGACTTCGGCTCAGGTCATGATCTCGCGGTTCGTGGGTTCGAGCCCCGCATCAGGCTCTGTGCTGACCACTTGCTCGGAGCCTGGAGCCTGCTTCGGATTCTGTGTCTCCTACTCTCTCTGCCCCTCCCCCGTTCACGCTTTGTCTCACTCTGTTTTTCAAAAATAAATGTAAAAAAAAAAAAAAACCAATACATAAAAATCAACTTAAAATAAATAGGATGAATAAAATCGAAGAAAGATATTATCCCAAAGCCCTCCCTCAAAGAAAGCAAAGGACAATAGGCCCCTAGCAGCCCCCACAACAAAGCGAGCTTCTCTCCCCGAGCCAGTGGGCTGCGTGGTGGCTCCAGCAGAGAAGGGACAGTGGAGCCACACGAGAGCGGAGAGTGGGGACTCACTCACCATGTTGGTGTCGCTGTAGTGAATGAGCGTTTCTTGAAGGCCGTTGTAGAGCATGATGAGGATCGGATGAACCAGGTAGCAAGCGTAACTGATGCTGGCCAGGAAAGCCCAGATGTGGCAGGAGAGGAGCCTGTTCACCAGCCCTGGAGGGAACGGGCAGCCTGACTTACGGAGCCATGACTCCGCCTGGTCCCTCTGGGCGCTGTGCACCTGTGTGCGCGGACTTCTAAGAAGGCCTTTATTCTCCTGATTTTTTTTTTTAATTTTTTTTTTCAACGTTTATTTATTTTTGGGACAGAGAGAGACAGAGCATGAATGGGGGAGGGGCAGAGAGAGAGGGAGACACAGAATCGGAAACGGGCTCCAGGCTCTGAGCCATCAGCCCAGAGGCCGACGCGGGGCTCGAACTCACGGATCGCGAGATCGTGACCTGGCTGAAGTCGGACGCTTAACCGACTGCGCCACCCAGGCGCCCCGATTCTCCTGATTTTTAAGAGAAGGTGCCCCACACCAAACCAAACTTTGCAGGAATGTGAAAAAATAAGAGACGCTAATACAGCGTTTCCAGTCAGTTGACTTCCTCAGTACGACCTCAAGCCCTGAGCACCGACCGTTCCGCGTGGGAAACAAGGAACCAAGTCCTTCCACCGGCCTGGGTTCTGGCTCAAGATGCAGCATGGGAGCTGCTGGGCCCTGGGATGAGGTGGTTCGCGTCGCCTGGCCTCAGGCTCGTCCTCTGTTACTGAGAGGCTCGCGTCTGGTCAACGTGTAGGTCCCTTTCGGGACAAATATTCCGTAACTCGGTGTAACTTCTAGAACTGCGTTGTCCCACGCGGTAGCCACGGATGTCCTTATAGAAGGCGGAAGAGGAGACACAGACACACAGCGGAGAGGCAGGGCGAGAAAGCCGTGTGAAGGCGAGGCAGAGACTGTAGTGATGCACTTTCGGGCTGGGAACTCAGGGCTTGCTGGTAGCCATGGCAGAGATCCCCCCTCGGGGCTTCCAGAAGGACCTTGCCAACACCTTGATATTGGGTTTCTAGTTTCCAGAACTATGAGAGGATTGATTTCTGTTGTTTCGAGCCATGAAAGAAAGGCGAGAAAGGACAGGAAGGAGGGAAGGAAGGAAGGAAGGAAGGAAGGAAGGAAGGAAGGAAGGAAAAAGAAAAGAAAAAACTCGTTTCTCCTTTGCACAAGGCTCATCTCAAGTGCTCAGTCATGTATCCCTGTTGTATCAGTTGCTCAGGACAAAATCTTTGCCATCCCAAATTCTGTTCTTTCTCCCATATCCCACAGAGTGGTACCATCTGTCTTTAAAACTGTCTATCTCAAACTGGACCATTTCTTCCCATCTCCTCCACTAACCCCCGCATCAAACCCACCAGCTCCTACTCCCTGGACCTGTACAGTAGCTTCCTGATGGATCCATTGGTCTCTCTCTGCTCTCCTTCTTGCTGCCCTGCAGTCTCCATGCAACGTCCAGAGTGCTCTTTTATTTTTTTTTTTTAATTTTTTTTTCAACATTTATTTATTTTTGGGACAGAGAGAGACACAGCATGAACGGGGGAGGGGCAGAGAGAGGGAGACACAGAATCGGAAACAGGCTCCAGGCTCCGAGCCATCAGCCCAGAGGCCGACGCGGGGCTCGAACTCACGGACCGCGAGATCGTGACCTGGCTGAAGTCGGACGCTTAACCGACTGCGCCACCCAGGCGCCCCCAGAGTGCTCTTTTAAATCACAGGTCAGATTACGTTACATGGTTTTTAAAATAAAATCCGGGGCGCCTCGGTGGCTCACTCGGTTGGGTGTCCGACTTCGGCTCAGGTCATGATCTCACGCTTCATGGGTTGGAGCCCCGTGTCGGGCTCTGTGCTGGCGGCTCGGAGCCTGGAGCCTCTTTCGGATGCTGTGTCTCCTCCTCTCTCTGCCCCTCCCCTGCTCATGCTCTGTCTCACTCTGCCTCTCAATAATAAATAAATGTTAAAAAAATTAAAATAAAATCCAGTCCTTCCCCTGGGCCTTGAAGACCCTGCATGACCTGGCTGCTACCTTCCTCTGTGTTCTCATTCCCATCTCCCTCCCACCTTGATCTTGATTCCTGTCTCACCGGTCTTCTTGCTGCTTCTCCCGCCCACTAAGCTCGTTCCAGTCTTGAGACCTCTGCCACACCATCCCTTTGCCTGCAAATATTTGCAAACTCACCCCTACTCCAGTTACCCTCCGATCCCGGCTTTATTTTTATTCCCTATATATATCCACGCTGCAATTATACACATATTTACTTAACCTGGCTCCAGATTTGTTTCCGATGGCTGCTGCAACAAATTGCACAAATATCGTGGCTCAAAACAACAACAATCTACTCTTGCGTCATTCTAGAGACAAGAAGCCCCAAACCAGTATGGCTGAAATCACGGTGTGGACAGGGTCACACTCCCTCTGGAGGCTCTAGGGGAGAATCCATTTCTTGTCTCCTCCGACCCCTCCTGGCTTCTGGCTCTCCTTGGCTTGTGGCCCCTCCCAACAACATCAGCGGTTTCAAATGTCTCCCCACTCCATCTTCGTGTCGCTGTCTCCTCTGCGAGTGTCCCTCTATCCTCCTCTTTGGAGGGTACACGTGACCACATTTAGGGCCCATATAATCTCCCTGCCTCCCAATCTCGTGATCGCCGCCATCACATCTGCAAAGTCCCAGTTGGACCTGATATACCAGGGGTCGTTAATGCAGCTTACTAGAGTCTCCCAGGCTGTGTCCCCTACCCCCCTGTGATCTCCTACAACAGAGACGTTTTTTCTTGTCTACTGCTCCACATCCTGTGCAACTTGAACAGCGCTTGGCGTAAAGCGAGCATTCCGGAAGTATTTTATATGATTGAGAGAACAGAGATGGCGTCACCGGCCAAAGATACCTTTGCCCCAAGTGAATGTCAAGGGATAAGATCAACCAAGACATTTCTGGGGAGCAAACAATATAGTTATAGGAAAATTAAGGCAAGAGAGAGCCCGTGTCACGCAGGTAAACGAAACACAAAAGAACATCCTTAAAGCAAGCAACCTCCTGGTCACATCATGAGCCACAACTGGCTCCAGTCAACTGTTAATCACATTAAATTAATGTTGTTAATTCAGACCTTGTTTGTTTTGTAGTTTTATGGTTACTTTATTATTTTTTTCTGAAGACTTTATTTTTAAGTATTCTCTACACCCATCATGGGGCTCGAGCTTACAAACCCGAGCTCAAGGGTCGCATGCGCCACTGACTGAGCCAGGCAGATGCCCCCTTCTGTTTAAATTTTTTAAATGTTTCTTTATTTTTGAGAAAGAGTGAGACAGAGCGTGAGCAGGGGGAGGGGCAGAGAGAGAGGAAGACACAGAATCCGAAGCGGGCTCTAGGCTCTGAGCAGTCAGCACAGAGCCCGACACGGGGCTCCAACCCATGAACCGTGAGATCATGACCTGAGACAAAGTTGGATGCTTAACTGACTGAGCCACCCAGGTGCCCCATTTTTGTGGTTACTTTATAACCACATTTGTTTTGACTTTATAAATCTATGTAGATTTATGTATGCTCATGTTTAGGTAAAATTAGAATTAAAATAATTTAAGCCAATACTAAGGATCCCCAAAGACTTCTTGTTCCTTTGGAATGGGTCCACGTATTACTAAAGTTCGAGGACCCCTGAAGGAGAGACGGCACCACCAAAAGGTTTTAACTGGTGGAGTCACGTGGTCAGAAGATGACTCTGGCAACTCAGCATGGAACCAAACCCTCATGGTCTACACTGGCCCTGACTCAGACGACGGAAAGATGATTTGAGGCATCAGGAACCCCCTTCTCACCCTGAGAGTCTCGGTGAAACACTTCCTCAAATGTTCCTTTACAGATGTACTTTTCTAAAGGTCACCAGGTGGACACATATTTTCTAGGATTGAACCTCACCTGTCACCTCCTACCTTGACCTGCTAACCAATCTTGCTATCTTATAGCACCAGAGATACAAACCTAGAACATCAGTCGCCCCTGCAGTTGTGATTGGCTAACGACAACACTCTTTGAAAACACGTATCACTCAAGAATGCATTAAAGGACTTGTCTGTCGTCTGGATTAACGGAGGCGTCGTCCATGCTCAGGCTAAGAATTGCTAGCATTTACTAGCTCCACGGTAATGATAATGCTGCAAATCTGATTGATCTTTTAAAAAATATTTATTTATTTATTTTGCGAGAAAGAGAGAGAATGTGAGTGGGTGAGGGGGGGGAGAGAGAGAGAGAATCCCAAGCAGGCTCTGCACTGTCGGCACAGAGCCCTGTGTGGGGCTTGAACTCACAAACGGTGAGATCACGACCTGAGCCAAAATCGAGAATCGGACACTCAACCGCCTGAGCCACCCAAGTGCCCCCAATTTGATTAATCTTCTAACTTGACCTAAGACTCTCCCCCCAGCAAGTTATTCTTCATTTAGCACGACTTTTACAAGAGACGAGAATACTGTTATGCTACCACCATATCGTGGGCGGCCTGTGCCAGGCCAGGGAGAGGAGTTGCCTATGTTCTGAGGCTCTGGGGACAGCTCATGGTCATTGTCACCAGGTGGGAGCAGTGTTAGGGTGGGGTCCTGTGATTCAAACAGCTGCCCAGAAATGCAAATACATCCGTCAGCGAGAACGTGGTCCATTTCTTCTTTAACATCATTTCTCCATAGAAGGGAAAGCGTTTAAAATTAAAATATTAAAGAACAAATTCCTCATCCTTATATACTCATCAAATTCAGAAACAGTTCTACCAATCAAACATCTGAGAGGGGTCCTATTGCACAGAAACGACGGTCGCGGGCTTTGGGCATCGGCTTTTCACTCGGTCCGGGGTTCGTTTTCTAGCTCAACTGCTACTGAGCTGCGTGACCTTCAAGTGTTATCTCCAGGCGCCATCTTTCTCACAGAGAAATAGCATGTTATAGCTGTACCCACAGCGGTGTGGCCGGCGTCACCCAGGATCACATGGGTGAAATTCTCCATGAGACCCGGCGGAAGCCTGTGCCCCGTCAGCAAGAGTTGTTGTGATCAATTTATCGTTTTCCTCCTTAACCCATGAATCCCAAACGCCTTTGCTGAGGCTAAGTGGGTTGGGTTCACAGGCCAAACTTTAAGCTCATCCTGATTATTTCCCTAGGGTATATAAAGGTGTCATGACTGCACCTGGCTCTATTTCCAACCCTTCAGGGCTTCCGGGCAGTGCGGGGCCAGAACTTTTTCTGGATGATTCTTGCCAGTCTTTCTCCTGTCACTTTATGACACCCCAAGCAGCCAGTCCCTATCTCATGCCAACTAGAAAAGAAAGGGAAAGGGGCGCCTGGGTGGCGCAGTCGGTTAAGCGTCCGACTTCAGCCAGGTCACGATCTCGCGGTCCGTGAGTTCGAGCCCCGCGTCGGGCTCTGGGCTGATGGCTCAGAGCCTGGAGCCTGTTTCCGATTCTGTGTCTCCCTCTCTGCCCCTCGCCCGTTCATGCTCTGTCTCTCTCTGTCCCAAAAATAAATAAACGTTGAAAAAAAAAAAATTAAAAAAAAAAAAAAAAAGAAAAGAAAGGGAAAAAGACATCAGGTGACTTGGACAGCCATTTCTAACGTGAAGAAAACCCCTTTCTTGCCATTTCGGCCCCTTTTCTGCTTGACTTTCCACACACTGAGAGCCAGGCTCAATAGACAGTTCCCCAGCTTGTCACAGGGCTGCAGGGGATCTTGGGAACTATTCGGTCTCTACCCTCAGATAAGGAAACCGAGGCCCAGGGTGGGTGTGACCACCACTTTGGTCCCTGCCACTGGTATTTTGTTCCTACTGTAGGACCCTCTTTGTTCTCCTCCAGCTTCTAAAAGTAGCTTCATCGGAGAGGCTCAGAACCCACATTCGTACATAAACCAGTGTAGAAATCGAAAACAGAATATGGGGGGGGGTTCCCCCGGGGATACAAACAAATTGATGTCTTTGAGTCAATATCAGTCGTTCAACAACAAATAACAAAGCCCGTCTGCGCACACTGTGTTTTCGCATTTGTCCCCTTTATTTTTTTTTAAATTTTTTTTTTCAACGTTTATTTATTTTTGGGGACAGAGAGAGAGACAGAGCGCGAATGGGGGAGGGGCAGAGAGAGAGGGAGACACAGCATCGGAAACAGGCCCCAGGCTCCGAGCTGTCAGCCCAGAGCCCGACGCGGGGCTCGAACTCACGGACCGTGAGATCGTGACCTGGCTGAAGTCGGAATTTATTTTTTTAATGTTTTTTTTTTTTATATTTATTTTTGAGACAGAGCACGAGTGGGGGAGGGGCAGAGAGAGAGGGAGACACAGCATCGGAAACAGGCCCCAGGCTCCGAGCCGTCAGCCCAGAGCTCGACGCGGGGCTCGAACTCACGGACCGCGAGATCGGGACCTGAGCTGAAGTCGGACGCCCAACCGACTGCGCCACCCAGGCGCCCCGCATTTGCCCCCTTTAAAAGGACCCAGTGTGTGCTCGCTTCGGCAGCACATATACTAAAATTGGAACGATACAGAGAAGATTAGCATGGTCCCTGCGCAAGGATGACACGCAAATTCGTGAAGCATTCCATATTTTTTAAAGAGCTCACCAAACTCCACACCCGAAAAGCAAATAACCCAGTGAAGAAATGGGCAGAAAACATGAATAGACACTTCTCTAAAGAAGACATCCGGATGGCCAACAGGCACATGAAAAGATGTTCAGCGTCGCTCCTTATCAGGGAAATACAAATCAAAACCACACTCAGATATCACCTCACGCCAGTCAGAGTGGCCAAAATGAACAAATCAGGAGACTATAGATGCTGGAGAGGATGTGGAGAAACGGGAACCCTCTTGCACTGTTGGTGGGAATGCAAATTGGTGCAGCCACTCTGGAAAGCAGTGTGGAGGTTCCTCAGAAAATTAAAAATAGACCTACCCTATGACCCAGCAATAGCACTGCTAGGAATTTATCCAAGGGACACAGGAGTACTGATGCATAGGGGCACTTGTACCCCAATGTTCATAGCAGCACTCTCAACAATAGCCAAATTATGGAAAGAGCCTAAATGTCCATCAACTGATGAATGGATAAAGAAATTGTGGTTTATATACACTATGGAATACTACGTGGCAATGAGAAAAAATGAAATATGGCCTTTTGTAGCAACGTGGATGGAACTGGAGAGTGTGATGCTAAGTGAAATAAGCCATACAGAGAAAGACAGATACCATATGGTTTCACTCTTATGTGGATCCTGAGAAACTTAACAGGAACCCATGGGGGAGGGG
>NW_024412397.1:17114389-17127944 GCF_014898765.1 Herpailurus yagouaroundi
CTCTGGAAAGCAGTGTGGAGGTTCCTCAGAAAATTAAAAATAGACCTACCCTATGACCCAGCAATAGCACTGCTAGGAATTTATCCAAGGGACACAGGAGTACTGATGCATAGGGGCACTTGTACCCCAATGTTCATAGCAGCACTCTCAACAATAGCCAAATTATGGAAAGAGCCTAAATGTCCATCAACTGATGAATGGATAAAGAAATTGTGGTTTATATACACTATGGAATACTACGTGGCAATGAGAAAAAATGAAATATGGCCTTTTGTAGCAACGTGGATGGAACTGGAGAGTGGGATGCTAAGTGAAATAAGCCATACAGAGAAAGACAGATACCATATGGTTTCACTCTTATGTGGATCCTGAGAAACTTAACAGGAACCCATGGGGGAGGGGAAGGGAAAAAAAAAAAAAGAGGTTAGAGTGGGAGAGAGTCAAAGCATAAGAGACTGTTGAGAACTGAGAGCAAACTGAGGGTTGATGGGGGGTGGGAGGGAGGGGAGGGTGGGTGATGGGTATTGAGGAGGGCACCTTTTGGGATGAGCACTGGGTGTTGTATGGAAACCAATTTGACAATAAATTTCATATATAAATAAAAAAATAAATAAATAAATAAAAGGACCCAGTGTGAACCTGTAAGCAACCCCCCGTGCTGCGTTGTACCTCCATAGCCTTCCTGACATGCCAACAGGACCCAGCCCACGGCTGCCGCCCACAGGGTCCGGTGGAGGGCCTGGTACAGGGCAACGGCAGGTGAAGAGGTGACAGAAGTATCATCCACTGCATACGCCAGAGCAACCACTGCGAACAGGGCGGCCAGGGAGCAAGTCCACCCGAGCAGGGCCTGCGTCTACAGGGAAAGGAGAGACACGGGTCCAGCTCGTTGTGGCCATTGTCCATTTACTTCCTTTGACACGAGTTTACTTTCTGGTCACATTCAGTATCTATTTGTAAAGCCCGATCGGCGCCCAAAATGTCGCTAACGCAAAAGGTTCCGATTACTGGTTACGATGGGTTACGTTTGGGGTGCAGTGAGGGGGAGTGAGGTGTGTGACCATGGAGAGATCTTGGTGGCGACAGCAAAGTTCTGCACCTTGCTTGTGGTGGCGGTCACACAGATCCCCGCGTGATAAAATTGCACAAAATGGCCGTGAATCCCAAATAATTATTAAATGAAAGTTCAAGGGGGGGTGGGGGGGGAGGGAGAAAGAGAAGATAATGTTGGAGCCCGCTCTTGACCTCCCATTCTGTTCCTTAACCTAGTAAGGCTCCTTGATTGGTTCCGTTCCCACCAACAACTCAAGGGCCTCCGGCACCCAATCCATACATGGGCTGTACCCTAGTCACTGGGGTCATAAAATGGCAGAGGGAGTGGGAGAATGGAGAACTTTCTAGCTCAGAAAATAGCACCATGGGTTAAGTTCTATTGTGGGGCTCAGTTCAAGATCTTAGATTTTAGGTCATCTAACTCAACCTTTTTAGACCCAAATCTGTCTTCCAAGAGTCTCTCTTGCTTCTAAGCTTCAGTTCCCAGGTTGCCATGATAACGTCTCCATTGAACCAAACTAGCATCTTATCAGTCTACCATCTTGTCTCTAAAGGGAAGCTCTCCCCGCCTGGGCCTCAGATTCCTGCGGTAGGCTCTGGCTACATGGAAGGAAAGGCATTTCCTCGGGGGCTCTCCACAAGCCCCCCTTTTTAGGCTAGGATCCCCTTCACCTTTTCACTCATAATGCACACCGCCCCATCTCATTCCCAGCATATAACATATGCCCCCTGTTGCTTCCAGCTTGGACACTGTGTCCTTATTTTCTGGCTTCTAGAGGTTTGTGTTTGGTCTGCCCGTCCCTTCCACCTTGTTTCTCCAGCTCAGCTTGACTTGTGTTCTGGCTCTAGGCTTCCTGGTCCTGACTCAGCCCTCAGAGTGGTTCACAAATACTCGGTCCTTGAGGCACCTGGGTGGCTCAGTCAGTTAAGTGTCTGCCTCTTGGTTTCAGATCAGGTCATGATCCCAGGGTCATGGGATCAAGTCCTACATTAGGTTCTGTGATGAGTGTGGAGCCTGCTTGAGATTCTCTCTCTCTCTCTCTCTCTCTCTCTCTCTCTCTCTCTCCTGCTGCCCCTCTCCCCTGCTTGCTCACTCTCACTCTCTCTCTAAAATAAAATAAAATGAGGGGTGCCTGGGTGGCTCAGTCGGTTGGGCATCCTGCTTTGGCTCAGCTCAAGATCTCACAGTTTGTGAGTTCGAGCCCCGCGTCAGGCTCTGAGCTGACAACTCAGAGCCTGGAGTCTGCTTTGGATTCTGTGTCTCCTCCTGTCTCTGCCCCTCCCATGCTCATGCTCTGTCTCTCAATAATAAATAAGCATTAAAAAATAAAATAAAATAAACAAATGTTCTCCCCGCATCTTAGATTTCACCTCTGCCGCCAGAGGAACTTTTGTGCAGTTGAAGGGCAACACCAGCTAGTGTTTTAAATAGATTGCCCCAAGTGTAGATTTGAGATCAAGAGATGAGAAGAGCTTCACCAAAGTCAGCTGGACAAGCTAAGAGAGGACAGCAGAAGAAACGATCAGCAGGGATTCACTGGAAGCATAGGGCTTCACCAGAAAGAGTGGATATACAAGGGCTACGTGACTTTTCCTATAGGCTCGAGTTATGATATTCCCCTGTAGATGCACGATTCACTTGTAGATTACAACAGAGTGCCATTAAAGAGGCGCTTCAGCAGGGACTGGTGGAAGATTGCATGGGAGGAGTGGTCAATGAGGAAGACGAACCCGGCTTTCCAGTTTGAATCTCGAGTTTGGTTGGTGAATCAGAGTGATTACCCGCAAAGGAGCCAGGGGAAGGAATTTTACCTGCAAGGTAAAGTAACAGCTTCTTCCCCCTTAGATACCGCATGTCCTGATTCTCAGATGGAACCAATGAATCTGACCAAGAATCCTATCTGTAGAAACCAAGGAGCTCGTGCTATTAAAAAGTAACTATGGGGCAGGGGCACCTGTGTGGTTCAGTTGGTTAAGCGTCGGACTCTCGATTGCCGCTCAGGTCACGATCTCACGGTTCGTGGATTGGAGCCCCGCGTTGGGCCCTGTGCTGACAGCGCAGAGCCTGCTTGGGATTCCCTCTCTTTCCCTCTGTCTCTGCCCTCCCATACTGCCCATGCTCTCTCTCGCCTTCTCCCTCTCAATAAATAAATAAGCATTTTTAAAAAGTTACAAGACAAGTAACTATGGGAGCCTGGGTGGCTCAGTCAGTTGAGCGTCCAACTCTTGATTTCAACTCAGGTCATGATCTCATGGTTTGTGGAATTGAACCCCACATCGGGCTCTGGAGGCTACTTGGGATTCTCTTTCTCCCTCTCTCTTTGCCCCTCCTCAACTCTCTCTCAAAATAAATAAATACAATTTAAAAAATTAATTATGAAAACACACAAACAAGTAACTATGTTCTTTCAGAAGAGGGCCTTGCCATTGCAATCTCATTGGGTACGTTTTTCCCGTGTCAGGGATTTCTCTGGGTCTGTAACCAAGGCTCCAACGGGTAGAACACCGCTGGGTTCCAATTCTGGAGCTTTCTTAAAGGAGCTCCGTGAAGCAAGCAGAGAACCAGGCTTTCGCGAGAAGATAAGGTCTCTCTTATTCTCTGGCACCAAGAGACATTGCTAACGCAACACAACACAATAAAGTACTGAGCAGTCTGGTTCCTGCCCATGGCTTTGGAAGAGGCTGGCCGAACGGGCCACTCCCGTCCCAAACAGACGCGGCCCTTACAGTGAAGTATGGGACAAACTTACCTTGGTTTTAAGGATGTTTGCCTGGTGGTTTTGGTGCATGAAAATGCTCAGAAAGAGCCCCACGAGGAATGGTCCGAATCTGCAGTAGGGCTTCGTGTAGTACTCGGAGAAGTACAACACAGTCACGTTTTCACTGAAAAACAAAAGAACATGAGGCAAAAGGTCATGTTTGATCTAGACACGAAGAGAGGAATGTCTCAGATGTCCATCGGCACAATCGGCAAATCCAAAGGAAAATTTGGGGTGCTTTTGTTCATTTCCACAGTCGGATCTACAGGCGGTACCCTCAGGGTCCTGCCTTGTGCCACAGCTGGCCTGCTCAAGTTGCAAACGCCCCTGGGCCCCTCCACCCTGGACCCCAAGGAAATACGATGACCGAGTCCATTTTAAGGAGCTGGCACATCACGATAGCTCTAAAAAATGTGGTTTTCAGAAGTGAACGTCTTCGTGGAACGTCTTCGTGGTTGCTTGGGCCACATCCCCGGAGATTGTGGTCTGAGATGATGCTTGCTGGAAGCATCAGTGGGATTTAAGGTCTCCCCAGGTGATTCTCATGTGCTTCTAGAGTTGAGGACCTACTCTATTAGATTAGATGGGATTGGATGGGAATGAGCCTCTCTCCCTCAGTCACCTGGCAGGGCCCGCAGGGGCCAATGATATGACAGGAAGGGCATAGTGAAAAACCTGGGGTGTCTTCATTCATTCATTCATTCATTCCCCTCGCAAATACATGTGGAGCACAATGTGTGCGAGTCGCGGTGCCGCGCTATTTTGCATCGGGAGGTCCGCGAAGGCTGCTCTGAGAAAATGACACTTGCACTGACACCTGCAGGAAATGAAAAAGCGAGCCCTGCCAAGATCCGGACTTCAAAGGAAAAGCATCCTAGCGTGAGGGAACAGTGAGTGCAAAGGCCTGAGGAGAGAGCGTGCTTGGTGTGTGAAGGCTAGAAGGCTGGTGTGGCTGGTCCAGAGTCAGCACATAGGGGAGTGATGGAGGAGGTCAGACAGGGCTTCTACCGTGAGAGCAGTGGGCAGCCTTTGGAGGAATTTGAGCAGATGACCGACAGCATCTGACTCCCATTTGTATCACTCTGCCTGCTGCATTGAGAACAGATCAGCAGGAAATCGTGCCGCCGTTTCCCGCGTGAAGCACAGGGTGGTGATAAGGAAAAATCGTGATATAAACCTCACTGGGGAAGCAAAATAGCATAGCGGGTAAGGTCCTCGGTTCCACTCACACCTATGCCGCTTACTAGCCGTGTGACCTTGAAGGGATAACCCCCACTTCCGTAAATTTCAGTCTCTCCAGCCAATAATTGAGCTTCGGAGCTGCAGGTCGGCGGCGGGAGGAGAAACCCAATACAGCCGCGTGGGGGCGCTCCTTTCCTCCGAGAAACATTTCAACGGGCAGCCCACGCGTTCCCGGTACTTTCAGAGAAGACCCCCCAGCGCAAGTTGAAAGGGTCAGAAGTTTGGAAACAAAAACGCAATCAACTTTCCCATCCAGGCTGAACATTTCCCACCCAGTTTTTCCACGAGCCACCGCACACAGCGCAAACAGCCTGGCACTCGCTGAGCAGCCTCCCTGGGAGGTCCTGGCCATTCCGAGGGCAGGCAAGCAAGAGGGCCCGGCTGGGAACCGTGGGTTACCTTGCTTCTGACGGAGCTGCGACCGGAAGGGAGTAAGCCAGGGTGAGCAGAGCTGTGGCAGTGAAAGATGCCAAGAACAGCATGGCCCCGAGGAGGACAAGGACATGTTTACTTCTGCAAAGAGAGGACATTGACAGAAGCACTCTTCAGTTTCCTTCGCTGCAAAATTTGTGGCCACGAAAGACTTGAAAGCTTGGCAAATCAGAGGCACTTCCTGCCAGGCCTGCCTTTGAGAGAGGCTGATGTGGGGGCAGCTGTGAGTTAAGAGAACGGGCTTAGCCTTTAAATGTGACCATTTACTGGCTGTGCGACCCTCGGCAGGACCTTGAACTTGATTTTCCTCATCTTCACCCTGAAATGTACTGTGCGGCTCAAGATGTGACCATGCTTGGGAATGTTCCTTGCCACCCACGAAGCATTACGCGGACATACATGGTGGTTGACTCGGGAGAGAAAGGACTGTCAGGCGCAGGGGGACGCAGGGACGGGGTTAGGGTAAGAGGCGGTCCAGGGATTCTCCCCCCACCCAGATGCAATCTGAGACAAACATCTGGGTGCAGGGAGTCGATGTGGGGGTAGGAATGAGGGATGGCATGTAGAACAGGGAAGCAGGGAAAACTAACACAAGGATGTGCTGTCAAGGTGGCCAGTACTCAATTCTTCCAGAATGTTCTGTGGAAGATGCGCCTGAAAACTGTCGTGGAAGATGAAAGAAAGAGGCGTTTTCCCAGTGTCTTTTATCCCCCATGAGCCAAGGGTGGCTCCACGAAAGTTAATTCCTCCACAGTTTGGGACTACACGTGTGTAAGGCCAAGAAGGGTCCCGAAGGAGGCCCAGCTGTAGTATGTAGGAGGTTCTGGGGCAGGAAATGAGATTTAGGGACATAGGCTTTAGAGTTAGAGTAAGGCACTGGTTGCACCTCCTCAGAATCGTGAGGGTCGGGACAAAGACGATGTGCAGTAGTATAGAAGGAGTGTCAAACACAGGCGTAAGACAAGACTATCCAGGCATAACCCTGCCCAGATGGTGCCTTTGACAATCCCATTCCACTGCGTGAAGTTGCCACGGTTCTTCATGAGGAGGGGATAAGGGACCATTCGTTTATCATGAGTGAGGCAAACGGCAAATGATTTTCATCCAGAGTGCCAATTCTAGTTTAGTGTTAATGCTCGGAATGGAGGAGTGTTAGCTCGGTGGTGCTGTGATTGATTGGTAATGTCTGCTGTGAGAGTGGGCTGGGAAGGTATGAAAACAATGCTGTCTATTTACTGTTCCTTTTGCCAGACCATTTAGTTCTGCCCTCCTTGGATTACTGGCATTCTATACAAGTGTGTTCTCTAAAGGAAAACAGCTCTACCTTTTATATACCTCCCACCATTTAGAAGCTAAACGTAGTTGCACGGCCACAAGCTTGTATAGTGCTGGTTTTAGCTGAGGAATTGAAAATCTACCTTCCATGACAGCCTCTAGGAAAGATGCTGACATTGGGGACTCAGGGGTCTTAACTCACAAGGACACTCAAGTAGGTCCCCACCTACTACCTACTCTAGTAGGTCTAGAGTGAGGAGGTACTAAGAATTCATTGTCTTAGGTCAATGGTTAACCATCCAGTAAGGCCATCCAATAAAAACCTGCATGTACCCAAGTCAATATTTGTTTAACTCCCTGGGAGACTTGAGCCCAACCCATGGCACCTCCTCCCAGGAGTCAGACAAGTCTCCACGGGCTAACTGCCTCTATAATAAAACTAATAAAGCCTCCTAATCTAGACTGTTATGGGCTGGATTTTGTCCCTCCCTCCCCCCCCCCAAAATTCTAACTTCCATCACTTCAGAATGTGGCTCTATTTGGAGATAGGGTCTCTAAAGAGATAATGAAGGTGAAATGAGGTCATTGGGATGGGCCCTAATCCAATGTGACTGGTACCTTCATGAGAAGAGATGAGAAGACCGACAACCACAGAGCAAAGACCGTGTGAAGACGACCACATGAAGACACAGCGAGACGCCCCAGAAGAAACCAACCCTGTGCCAAAGGGTCCCCTCTGCCAGCTCGGGTCAGTGGTTGTATTTTCTGCCTGTTCGAGGGGACTCCTCCTACGACCGTGGGATTGAGAAAAGCCCAGAGCTTCAAGTGCCACACACTATCCCCATTCTCTCAAGAGGGTTGGTGCCTCAGAAGGGCCTGTTCAGGGGCCATATAGCCCAAGAGGAGGAAGGAATGGTCTGAAAAGACCCTGGTATTCTTTGAAAGCCTGTCAGCCCCCAGCACCCTGGCCAGGATGCCCCACAGGATTTTTCTCGCCGTTTCTTCACAAATACCTGTACCAGAAATGAGCACATCCTGCTGCAAATGCCACCTCCGAGGAGACCTGTGGAGGCTCGCCCTTTCTCCTCTGCCAGGGCTGCCGGGCCTGCAGAGGCCTCACACCTGCCCCACCTGTTCCCCGCAGGCGCTTGCCAAGGTCTCCAGAGCTCTTGGAGCAGCCATAGTCCGTCACAGAGCCGAGGCCTGCGACAGCCCCAGAGAATTGGGCCAGGTGCTCCCCTGCCCCTGGAGCTCTGAGGGTTTGACTGCCTTGTGGGAGGGAGAGTCCACCCCCGTGGAGGCCCTGGGGGCCTGAACAGGTCTAGCCTCCTGCTCGGGGAGCCCCTCTCCAGCAGCAGCAGGGATCAGCGATCCAGGAGTGTCCCAGGAATCCCCACCCTCTCTAAGGGGCTTGGGGAGGGAAGGGGAGAGGAAGGGAGGTCAGCATCCCAAAGCCACCTTGACCTACTCTCAACCTTCCTTGTCTGATCCACACTGAGGTGAGAGTGGGAGGGCACACTAATTCCTAATCCCCACTGTTCTCAGCGATTTCATCCTGGGAGGTGTGAGTATAAATCAAGGAGGCAGAGGGGTGCCTGGGTGGCGCAGTCGGTTAAGCGTCCGACTTCAGCCAGGTCACGATCTCGCGGTCCGGGAGTTCGAGCCCCGCGTCGGGCTCTGGGCTGATGGCTCAGAGCCTGGAGCCTGTTTCCGATGCTGTGTCTCCCTCTCTCTCTGCCCCTCCCCCATTCATGCTCTGTCCCTCTCTGTCCCAAAAATAAATAAACGTTGAAAAAAAAATTAAAAAAGAAAAATAAAAAAAAAATAAAAAGTGGTGTGGAAAAAGATCAGAAAGATAAACACAGAAATATTGACAGGGAATTCACCTCTTCTTGAGTGAGGAATGGGTCTAGGGTGATGGTTTTCCCCTCTATTCATCCTACTATCTTCCCATACCTCTTAAACTGAACGTGTATGTTAATAACAAAAAAAGGGAAAAATCTTTTAAGATATGGCATGGATATTCCACAAGCTATAAGTGTCCTCGTGAATTATTGAGGCCTGAGAGCTTTTCTAGAACTAACAAAAATTACGGTAATAAATATCTGATGAGGGGAACAGGTACACTGATGTATCGCTGGGGGCGCGGTAATTACTTCCCTCTTTCTGGAGAACAACCGCACAACATGCAACAAGCAGCAAGAAATCGTTCCTGCGCTTTGCCCTAGTCATTCCACTTGGAAATGGGTCCCCAAGGAAATGAACAGGAGGAAAAAGTAGTACGTTCAAAGACAGTCACTGAGGTGCCATCTGGAGTCATGAACCACTGGAAATAATGTAGATGCCCGACCATAACAATGGCATAGAAATCCTAAAACCGCGGAGTATGTGGATCGTGTCGCTACGCGGAAATGTTTACAAAGACAGGTGAATGGAAGAGACTGAGACTGGAGATTACACACGCCCTGATTACGACCCTGCAAAAACACAGAGGGGTGTGTGCAGGACGAAGCTTGGAGGAGAACGTGGAGAAAGATAAACAGAAAAGGATTCGGTGTCCACACTGCTCTGAAAAGTTCGTTTCCTAAATCGCAAAGGCTGCTCTGCCCAGAGCTGGAGCGCTTGCTGGGAGTGCCGTGGGAGAGGTCCCGTGGCCAGACCCGCCGGTCCCGGGGACACTCACTTTCTGTGGATGAGGACGATCGCCGGCGTGATGAGATGGCACTGAAAATCGTTGGCCAGGTACCACGTCCAGCCATTACACTGAAACAAGAGGAGCAGAGGTCACTCACCGGGGCCACTCGCTCACCTTCCTGGAGCTGGAGGCTGGGGAGGTGGGGGGGGGTGGGGGCCCGCGGTCCAAGGGAAGAGAAAGGAATTTGGGGCCACAGGATTTCACGTACCTCATCTCACTTAATCCTGTAAGGAGCCTAGGTGGTGAGTATTGTTATTGCCAGGTTACAAAAGGGAAATGCAGAGCTTTCTCTCTTGAAAAAAAGCAGTAAAAGCTAAGCTCCCAGGGCAGTTGGAGGAACTCAACTCCACCCCGTTACACGAATGTTAAGGGACAATTATCGTTTTGGTGCCCTCAGAGCCGGTAAGGGTCTCTGTTGTCCTCTCTTCCCTGCCTTGCCGGCCCTCCCCAGCCCCGGGGAAGGAATGTGCTCATCTAGATTGGAAGCCTGGCTCCAGACGAGCTTGTGCCGCAGAGCCCAGAGTTCCCACGCGTGACGGACGTGCGGTCGTCTGGCCAAAGCCACATCTTTCCGCAGGCTGTCCGGGTTGGTGTGAAATGAGCCAGTTACCTGCCTCATTCTTCTTCAACGTGACGAAGTTCCTGGGGGCCGCTCCCTCTAGGGCTCCGGAGGTAAAAGCCTCCTTGCTCCCTCCAGTCCCCAATCCGGTCCTCGAGAGCCCAGACTTATCCAGCACAAGCGACAGCTTTCCTTGTCCCAGCTAAAGGGAAGTGCCCAAGGTGGGGGATCCGTGAGACCTCCAGGCCAGACGGCCCTCACACGTCCACTTTCAAGGACCAAGGTGGGCTTTGCCTCAAACAGGTGGCTGGCTCATGTCCTCGCCACTGATTCCCACGTGGGGCCCAGGCCGGTCCGCACCTGGCCCACACGATTCAATTACCCCTATTTCACTTTCGTTGACTCGGATGTCATCGTGAGGATCCGAGGGCTTCGGGGGGAAGCCCCAGCCAGTATAGACAGATGTTGTGGCTCTGTCTGATCTGGCTTGAAACAGAAAAAACGACTCATTATGGCGCAGGTGAGGTGCAATGGTGCAATGTTCCATCCCAGTTACAGGCCGTCTGCGTGGAGGTAAAGGCAAGTGTCCTTTCTCTGTGGGGTGTGACATGGAACCTTGACGGAGCAAGGTTGGCCGCCTCCGGACACGCACCTGCACGGTTGGCCCCTCAGTGCCCACCACCCTGCTCCCTCCCTCTGCTTTTCACAGCAACTGCCCCTGCCAAGGCTGGTTTGGTAACACTCACCCATCCCGAGAGGCTAGTCTCCCTGCCCCCAGCCACCCCCTTCCTATGGCTTCACTGTTACTCCAGAGAAAGTGCCAGAAGAAAGGGCATCAGACCCAGGCCGGCCCTTGGAAAGTGCGCAAACCGTGTGAAGTGACACCCGCGTGGGCTCGTGCCCATCTGCCTGTTCCCAGCCCATGACGCAGGACTCACCGCGTTTTGGACCCACAGGAAATTATTTAGCAACAGCAGATTCGTCCACCACGCTCGCCGGCAGTTATCCACGTGGAACTTGGGCACTTCCCAGACGGGCCCCCAGGGAACAAGAGAGAACAATCCAGCCAGCAAGCACACCGAATACATGTGAAGGGGCTGCAACCTGGCAGGAAAGAGCCAGAAGAGAGAAGGTGACTCTCCACCGTGGTTCCATTCAGTCCCCGGGGTGAGCGACAGAGACGCTCTGAAACGGATTGTGCTGGGCGGGCGACCAGCTGCCCTCCCCTCAAACGTTCCTACGCTCGTGGGTAAAAATTCTTGAGCTCCCACCCCGGGGCTCCGGTGCTGCTGAGGCAAACGTACGTCAGTCACTGAGCAGGTGGTGATGAACTCGTGATTTGTGAGTTCGAGCCCCGCGTCGGGCTCTGTGCGGACGGCTCGGAGCCTGGAGCCTGCTTCTGTGTCTCCCTCTCTCTCTGCCTCTCCCCCGCTTGTGCTCTCTCTCTCTCTCTTTCTCTCAAAAATAAATAAATAAACATTAAGAAATACTCCTGTCAGGGGAAAAGCACCTCTATTTTACCGATGGGGAAATCACAGAAGTTTGGGTGACTTGGCCAAGGTGGCCCAACCACCCAGTGGCACTGAGATCTGCCACCAGCGCACATCCTTCCCCCTACGGCCACCCTGGATGACAATGCCTTTTCTCGCTCCTTCCCTCTTTTCCTTTCTCCCTCCTTGTTTTCTTTCTCCCTCCCTTCCTTCATACCCTACCTCCTTCCCAGCTACAAAGACGGTGGGGGAAAGGCACAGGTGTCCTTTAGAAACAGAATGCCAGCCCTATCTGCCACCTGCTTTAGACTCTCCAGCAGCCGCGTTTGTCAGTCAAAAGAAATAGCCACAATGAAGTCCAATAATATACTTTACGTAGCCCAGCGTATCCCGAATGTTATCGACAGGTAATCGCTATAAAAAAAACTAGGGAGCAGTTTTCCATCCTTCCTTCTTTGAGTCTTGAGAATCCCGCGTGCATTGTACGCTCACGGCACACCTCAGCGGGCCACATGTCTGGTGGCCACCTACTGGACATCGCTGGTGCAGAGTTTCGAAGCGAGGCCGTAGCAGGGGGGCGGACGCAATCCCGGCACGGATTCCGGGTGAGCTACGATCAACAGCCGTCTTTTAAAAGGACATATGTAGAAATTCCCAGTTGAGCACAGGGCCCAGCAGCACCTCCGGGCATCTCAGGCGGGGGGGAGGGGGGAGGGGAGGGTGTCAGGGCCCCGGGCTGGCTGTGACAGATGGGAAGGGCCGGACTGCTGGAGGTCCACACTCCAGCAGAGTCGTAGGGCAGCACCCAGCTGCTCCGTGGGCGCCGGGACCCAGACCTGTCGGCCCCCGGTGCTCCCCACGCTGATACATCCTTCATAGGCGTGCCTAGCAGACAGGAGGGCTGGGGGCATGCGGGGAGCAGCCTGGAATCGCAGATCACGGTCAGAGAGAAAGGGCTGCTGACTGGGCCAAAACGCATCTCCCCAGATCAGCTCAGACAACAGCCACAGAGCCCTCCCTGGGCCCCGGGCCCCGCCACATTAGCCATCTGACCGAGCTGTCCTACAGCTGCTCCCCCAGGCCTCGGGCTCCGCCTCCCAAGCCTTCCTTCCCACCATCTGTCGCCTCCCTGGGGAGAGTAAGTCACCCCCCTCCGCTCCCCTCTGAACGGAGTTCAGGTCAGATGCCCTCACGGGGGAGCACGGTACAGGCTGTGTCCTCCCCAGTTCGGCCTCTGAGTGGGGGGGGGGGGGGCGTGGGGGCAGGGCAGAGGCTGGGCCTCACCTTGAGGAGCAGAGCTACGGATATGCGGCTTCTAGTTCTGTCGAAATGCTCCTACTGAGAAAATCATGTAACTTCTCTCTTTCCTCTTCTAGGGGGGCGGGGGGGGGGGATGATGATTCCTCAGATTCTTTTAAGGAGCATCATGATTCCTGCCTCCTAAGGGTTTTTGAGAATCAAAGGAGATCAATAAGAAAACAGCCGGCAACATGGAAAGAATCGCATAAATGTAAATTGTTCTTCATTTTTGTCCAAGCTGCTGGGAGATTGAAAGTCTAGGAGGGTTTTCAAAGATTAAAAAGTGCAATATTGGCTGTCGTGCGAGGTACAAGAAGCAGGCATTCTCTTAGCCGGTGGGTGGGAAGGGAAAGTGGAAAATGTCCATCAAAATGTGAGATGCACTAAACCACCAATTCTAGAAATTTACCCCCAAACATGTGCACAAAAGTGTATTGATATTGAATCATTGTCTAAGATAGCAAAAGCTTGGGATTACCACCACACCCATTAACAGGGGCACGTTAGATTCACGACTGTCCACCCACACAGAGCCATCCCAGGCCACCTTTAAAATCAGTGGGGTGCCGGGTGCCTGGGTGGCTCAGTCAGTTAAGCATCCAACTCTTTGTTTCATCTCAGGTCATGATCTCACGGTTTGTGGGTCCAAGCCCCATGTCCGGCTCTGTAGTACAGTTTGGAGACCACTGGGGATTCTGTTTGCTCTCCCCCACCCCTCTCCCACTCGCTCTCTCTCAAAATAAATAAACTT